>NC_051048.1:725000-890000 GCF_904848185.1 Acanthopagrus latus | reverse complement strand
TGTGTAGATCAGTGTGTGTGTGTGTGTAGATCAGTTGTTCACTCATGTGCTGACTGATGTTCACTGTCACCTCCAGAGAACAACAAAGGAGACAACAAGGATGGACACAACGGAGACACCGACAACATCGACACTCGTCACCATGTTGGATTGGGAGCAGTAGTTGTTTCTCTTCTGGTTTGTTTGGTTGCTGCTGCTGCTGCTGTTGGACTTTTTCTTGTCAGGAAATCTAAAAGACCAAGAGAAAAGAAACCAGAACCGTCTGCTGATGAAGAAACAGGAGATAATCTCCTCTGATATGATCCATCAGCTGACATGTCACAGACCTCTCTACAGAAAGTGTCTGATGTTCATTCTCTCTGTGGGTGTGAGCTCAGGTACAGATCAGGTGTTTGAGGCTCTGCATCAGGATGATCTGCTTCATCAGTACAAATCAATAATGTTCCCCTTCATGAGTCACTACCTTACCGTGGTGAAGGGGTTTGTGTACCCAGTGACAAACCAAAGTCTCAGAGGAGGGTCAGACTAGACGTGACTCTGTTATTATTATTATTATTATTATTATTATTATTATTATTATTATTGTTGTTGTTGTTGTTGTTATTATGTGTCAGGTTCGGGCTAAATGAGTTTGTGACCCTCCTTGAATGTTTTGACAGTAATATAAATGCAGTAATTATTCAGTCGTGCCAACAGTGAGTCTTTAATTCAAACCTCCCTGAGGAGACTGTTCATCATCATCGATGAGTGTTGGAGGATTGTGGTGTTGAAGTTTGTCTTCTGATATGCTAGTAATGAAGTTATGAACTTTTAATTGAAGTATAAATGTCACAGAGTTATAATAAGAGAAGAGAATCCGTCTGTGATTGATCACTTTGGTTTATTGTACAAAGAGTCTGAACCGTCTGACTCCATCACACTGCGTGTTGTGTTTCAGAGATGAGTGATGGTGTAACATCATGTTGTGTCCCACATCGTTAATCTCAGAGATAATTAAGTCTTTTATTTCTCACCTGCTGATCAGACAGCTGATGAGGCGTCTTACTGACCCACTGACCCGAATCAGAACCTGATGATAATATTGGATCGGTCCAGTCTTTAGTCCTGGTGGTGTGTTCAGGTGCAGCTCCGACTCAGGAGATGTGAGGCGTCTCAGCAGTTGCCGTCTTCAGAGACAGTTTAGTGTGTCGGCCTCTGACAGGTGGATCAGTACTGATGGATCAGACCCGGTGGACCCGGTCAGAACCGCAGCTTTGTCCTCATTTAGAGCCTCTAACAGAACATGAAGCCCACAAAGAGTCTGAAAATCATCTGTAAAGAGGTCTGAAACATGAAGAGCTGAATGATGCTTCATTCACTTATAGATCAGCTTTTATCTGCTTTGGTTGATATATTTTCTGCTGCAGGTGTAAACAGACATGATCTTCTGATTGTGGTGTCTTCTAATGGCTTCATGTTAATGAAGGTAAATAACTGTATAAATGTAAATAAATGTAAATAAGACATATTTTCATACGCAGGAGTCGATTCAACTCTGCTGAATGTAAAAGTTAAAACAAAGATGAGACCTGAAGTCAAAGTGTCTCAGACGAACCTGCAGGACGAGTTCAGCACTAAAAACCTTCAGACGCTTCATGACACAGATGTTACTGTGGGAACAAACATCTGGATATTATTTTTATTATCTGCATGATGTGAGCAGACGCACTGAAATAATCTATTCAAAGATGAAGCTGAGGAACAATTAACGATCCTGTGATTTAATTCTTATCAGAAGTTCACAGAAAAAAATAAAGAAAATAATAATAATAATAATGATAATAATAATAATAATAATAATAATAATAATAATAAGAAGAAGAAGAAGAAGAAGAAGAAGAAGAATGTTAAATAACAAACAGAAAACTCTCCTGCTGTCATTATAGAGCTTCTTTTATTTTTATATGAAATGATGAAAAGTTTGTCTTGTGTTGTTTGTTACTTTGTGTTCTCGTCTATCAGATCGGATCAGATAATTACACCATATGAGGAAATTCAAAAAGAGGAAAGAACAAACACACAAACTTTAATCAGCATCTCACGCTGACAAACAAACCTTAAAATGTTAAAGAGAATCACAGAACCAGGTTCTGTTTGTCCTGAAGCTCCTGTTGTGTTTATATGTTAATATGTTTATTGTGTCAGTTTCTCTCTTTTGAAATGTATTTAACATTTATCTGCACATGCAAGCAAAGATTAATAAAGCACCAAACAAAGAGTCAGAACTCTTTTTCTGTCTTTTTTTTTACAGTTTTACTGTCAGCTGATGGGAATTTAACTCACACAGATATTCACATGAACAACATGATTCTGTTCTTAACTAAAGCTGTGAATGATCTGAGCCGCTGATCTTGTTCCTGCAGGTCTTTGTTGAAACACACCTGAGCCTCCAGGTAACCTGCCAGGTAACAGCCAACACCTCAGAGACGGAGTTCAGCCTGACTTCTCTGTCAAAAGGCTCATGAACACGTCTCAGATCAGTTACTTTATGTTTTTTGAAGCTAGTCCAGCTTTCAGAACTGCAGTCAGACCCAGTTAGTGAGAAGAAAACTTATCACTGATTCGCTTTCATTTCTTGTGAACTGCAGGGCGTCAGTGTGTGTGATCAGTCATCACTGAGAACAAGATGGTTGTGATGGAAATTTTGTACTTAAAACAGAGATGTGAACTGAAGTCTTACACAGGAATGTTCAATGTAGCTGTTTAACATGACCTGTAACTTGTGACCTTGTTTTAGGTCGTTTTATTACCTATGTCTGGTGTTGACTGACCACTGGATCTTATCACTTCCTTCTCTGTGAAGTATCCCTTTAAGTGCAGGTCATAAATTAGGAACTATCGTAGTGAAAAACACACCCACAGAGAGGGATAAATACCATGCTTTTCTCTTCACATATTGAGTCTTCACTTTGTAACAGACCTGCGTGTTGCTCTGTGAATGCTCCTCCTATACAAGATTAAAACCTTGTTTGAACCTTGAGCTGATTCCGATCTCCTTCCTCCAGTTCTAAATTATCGCAGAATTATTTTAACAAAATTTTGGCGCCCAACGTGGGGCCCCAATATCTGTCACTCTCTCCACATCAGCGGACCTGAAGACCTTGCAAGGCGGAGGTACAAAACCCTCTGAAAAGACCTCCACCGCGAGGCTCCTACAGCCTCGTTTGGACAGGGAGGCCAGGTCCCCTGGAGAGTGGGACAGTGACGGGGCTAACCAAAGAGGGGAGACGGACCAGCCAAGCAAACACTGAGTCGGGGACTCAAGTCATCAAAAGGGTAAGAAATAACCATTTCTAGTAAAAGAAAAGCAAGTCAGGGACTTGGGGGAGCAGGTCTCTCTTAGATTTAGGGCAGGAACCCTAAAGTATCTGTCTTTGGAAGGACAAGGCTTAAACTAATCCCTCAGGGCTGAGAAACCAAAAGGACGTCAGGGTCAGGGACCCATAGGAAAGAGTCAGGGACTCGGGAAAAGAAATGGAAAGACCGGTCAAATAAAAAAAAAGAGTGCTCAAATAGAAAAAAAAAATTGAGATAAATAAATCAAAATGGGAAATTGTAGTAGTTGTTATAAATGTTGCTGTGAACCTGACGAGGTTCAATATGAAGGTGATGCAAAACAAATGGGTCAAAAAGCCCTAGATAATGTAAAATATATAAAAGAATGGGAAAAGAAGTATGGTTTCAGAGGAAAGTTACAGGTAGAAGAATGTAAAAAATTGGTTGAAAAGATAGAGGCAAAGTCAAAGGGAAGTGAGAAGAGGCAGAAGAAAGAAGGTTACACACAGGCAAAGGCATGGTTGGATGAGGCAGAAGCAAGAAAGAAAAAGAAGTGAGACAACTTAAGGAAGAAATTGAGAAAAGAGAGGTTGAAGAAAGCAAGAAGGAACAGACAGGACAGAAGAAGGAAGAGGGAAAAGATTCCGGAAGTAGTAAACTTTATCCTGTTTTGTACTCCAAATGAGATAAACAGGAGGATGATGATTATGTACCTCTGTGGGTCCCCATCCTGATCCTCCCCCGTACATCAACCCTCAACTACCGCAGCCTCCTGCCCAGGCCTCCGCCCCACACCCTCCCCCTCTTTCTCTCTCCGCACCTACTCTCTCCACGCCTGCACCGACAGAAAGAGCCATAGGAAGTTCAAAACAACAAGGTCTGGTAAGTGGCATGATTTTCTTAAACCTTCTGTCATGCCTATAATCTCTCTGCCAAAGAAGACACTGAATTTAAACATAGAAGAAGAGGACGAGGAGGACGAGGAGGATGGAGATTTGAAGAAGATGAAAGCTGCTACAATTGTGGCAAATTTGGGCATTGGGCTGGAGAATGTAGAGCTCCAAAGGGCAGCGGTCAAGGAGGCTGGTGGAGAAGAGGAGGAGGAGGAGGGAGACCCAGACGAGTTGATGAGCCCTCGGCATGACTAGGCAATAAATCAGGTCATGCACTGACACACACGGACACACACCAAGACACAGAGAATGAGGAGGAAGAAGAAGTATGTTCGCTAGAAAACACAGAGATATTTTTAAACATGAGTCAAAAGCCGATAGTAACTCTATTGGTTAATAATTATAAAACTCGTTTTCTATGCGATACAGGGGCATGTAGAACAATAATCAGAATAGATGAAGGCGGTAGTAGACTGCCACTACAACATGGTAAAAGCATGAAGGTGAGATCTGCAATAGGACACATAGTCACTGAGCCACTCAGTCGGCCTGTGTCAATTACAGATCCGAAGACAAATAAATCAGTCTTAGCAGTAGTTGCAGTCTCAAACCGGTGTCCAGTGAATCTGTTAGGGAGAGACTTAATGGAAGAATTAGGAATAGGAGTAATTCCGACACCTTTGGGTATGAAAGCTTGCAGGATGACAAGAATAATATCTGACAGTGACGAAGAAATGGAAGAAGCAAACCAGTATGTGTATGAAGGAGAGGAGTTGCATTACTGGTACAGTCTGGACTTGGTTACAAGTGGACCTAGTTCGGTAACAGACACACTGATCACTGAAGTAAAAGCGAAAATACCACCAGGTACGGTGTTACAAGATCCAAAAAAGCTGCACTGCACAATACGCTATGATCATTATCAGGGTCGCGATACTCTCTATGAAGGCAAATTTTTCAAAGAGCCAAACATACGCTTGACGCTTTCAAACTTATATTGGGATAAAAAGGGAAATTGTGCAGCAGCAGTAAAATTACCTGAACCTGATCAGAGAATGTTTCAAATGTTTTGCGCACCACATGTGTCATGTGCTGTAAGTGCAGACACACGATGGATAGATTTAGGTCGTACAGTACAACGCGCAGAGGAGTCAAGCGAACCATGGTTAGACGTGGAAAGGGGAGTACAATACTCACCTTCCCTCAAAAAAAAATGTATACCGTAAGAAACTCAATTGGGTAACACCAGCTAAAAAGGTTATCCATCTATGTGGTCGACAAATGTCTCAAATGACAGAATGATACTTACTAACTGGTAAAGAAGAGGAGGAACTAAAGATATTCCTGTAAAGCTATGGTCTAAAGGAACGGCTGATGTAGGACTAATACGAGGTATAAAACCAGTAGAAATAACCCAGAGAGTTCATTTAGACCCTATCAAAGACAATATCCATTAAAACCAGAAGCAAACAGAAGCAGGTATTTAGAAAAGTTTAGAAGGCAAACCTATATTACCAAAACATGTATTTAGATTTGCTGCAATATTGAGTCATGGGAATATCCATGTCTCAACAGGAGGGATGGTATCCACAATAGAGAACATATTTACTACATAAGGATTTCAAAACTCCTGCCCTCCTGTGGGCTCACCACTCACGGGAGGGTTCAGAGGGGGCGGGTGCAGTGGGATCTGGGTGGCGGTCGTGGGCGGGGGCCCCGGCGACCCAATCCCCGGATGGTGACTCTAGCCATGGGGACATGGAATGTCACCTCACTGGGGGGGAAAGAGCCTGAACTGGTGCGAGAGGTTGAGCGGTACCGACTAGAGATAGTCGGGCTCTCCTCTACGCACAGTCTGGGCTCTGGAACCGAACTCCTTGAGAGAGGCTGGACTCTCTTCTATTCTGGAGTTGCCCGCGGCGAGAGGCGGCGAGCTGGTGTGGGCTTGCTTATAGCTCCTCGGCTCAGCCGCTATGTGTTGGGGTTTACCCCAGTGAACGAGAGGGTCGTTTCCCTGCGCCTTCGGGTCGGGGATAGGTATCTCACTGTTGTTTCGGCTTATGGGCCGAACAGCAGTGTAGAGTACCCGGCCTTCTTGGAGTCCCTGGGAGGGGTACTGGAGAGTGCTCCAACCGGGGACTCCGTCGTTCTTCTGGGGGTCTTCAACGCTCACGTGGGCAACGACAGTGTTACCTGGAGGGGTGTGATTGGGAGGAATGGCCTCCCCGATCTGAATCAGAGTGGTGTTCTGTTACTGGACTTCTGTGCTAGTCACAGTTTGTCCATAACGAACACCATGTTCAAGCATAAGGGTGTCCATATGTGCACATGGCACCAGGACGCCCTAGGCCGGAGGTCAATGATTGACTTTGTGGTCGTGTCATCTGGCCTCCGGCCGTATGTCTTGGACACTCGGGTGAAGAGAGGGGCTGAGCTGTCAACTGATCACCACCTGGTGGTGAGTTGGATCCGTTGGCAGGGGAGGAGGCTGGACAGACCTGGCAGGCCCAAACGTATTGTGAGGGTCTGCTGGGAACGTCTGGCAGAACCCTCTGTCAAAGAGGTCTTTAACTCCCACCTCCGGGAGAGCTTGGACCTGATCCCAAGGGAGGCTGGGGACATTGAGTCCGAATGGACCATGTTCTCCACTTCTATTGTTGACGCGGCTGTCCGGAGCTGTGGCCGTAGGGTCTCCGGTGCCTGTCGTGGCGGCAATCCCCGAACCCGGTGGTGGACGCCGGAAGTAAGGGATGCTGTCAAGCTGAAGAAGGAGTCCTACCGAGCCTGGTTGGCCCGGGGGACTCCTGAAGCAGCTGACGGGTACCGGCAGGCCAGGCGGGCGGCGGCACGGGCAGTCACGGAAGCAAAAACTCGGGTCTGGGAAAAGTTCGGGGAGGCCATGGAGGAGGACTATCGGTCAGCCTCGAAGAAATTCTGGCAAACCGTCCGGCGCCTCAGGAGGGGGAAGCAGTTCTCCACCAACACTGTTTACAGTGGAGGTGGGGAGCTGTTGACCTCGACTGGGGATATTGTCGGGCGGTGGAAGGAATACTTCGAGGATCTCCTCAATCCCGCTGACGTGTCTTCCATAGAGGAAGCAGAGGCTGGGGACTCGGAGGTTGACTCATTCATCACCCAAGCCGAAGTCACTGAGGTAGTTGGGAAGCTCCTCGGTGGCAAAGCAGCGGGGGTGGATGAGATCCGCCCTGAGTACCTCAAGTCTCTGGATGTTGTAGGGCTGTCTTGGTTGACACGTCTCTGCAACATTGCATGGCAGTCGGGGACAGTGCCTCTGGACTGGCAGACCGGGGTGGTGGTCCCCCTATTTAAAAAGGGGGACCACCAACTATCGGGGGATCACACTCCTCAGCCTCCCTGGGAAAGTCTATTCCAGGGTACTGGAGAGGAGAATTCGGCCGATAGTCGAACCTCAGATTCAGGAGGAACAATGCGGTTTTCGTCCGGGCCGCGGAACACTGGACCAGCTCCATACCCTCCGCAGGGTACTCGAGGGTTCATGGGAGTTTGCCCAACCAGTCCACATGTGTTTTGTGGACTTGGAGAAGGCATTCGACCGGGTCCCTCGTGGCATTCTGTGGGAGGTGCTCCGGGAGTACGGGGTCGGGGGCCCCCTGTTAAGGGCCGTACGGTCCCTGTACGAGCGGAGCAGGAGCTTGGTTCGCATTGCCGGCAGTAAGTCAGACCTGTTCCCGGTACATGTTGGACTCCGGCAGGGCTGCCCTTTGTCACCGGTTCTGTTCATTACTTTCATGGACAGAATTTCTAGGCGCAGCCACGGGCCGGAGGGGATCTGGTTTGGGAGCCACAGGATCTCATCTCTGCTTTTCGCGGATGATGTGGTCTTGTTGGCTCCTTCGAGCCGGGACCTCCAGCATGTCCTGGGGCGGTTTGCAGCCGAGTGTGAAGCGGCTGGGATGGGAATCAGCACCTCCAAATCTGAGGCCATGGTTCTCGACCGGAAAAAGGTGGCTTGTCCCCTCCGGGTTGGGGGAGAGCTACTGCCTCAGATGGAGGAGTTTAAGTATCTTGGGGTCTTGTTCACGAGTGAGGGAAGGATGGAGCGTGAGATTGACAGGCGGATCGGTGCGGCGGCCGCAGTAATGCGGTCGTTGTACCGGTCTGTCGTGGTGAAGAGAGAGCTGAGTCGAAAGGCGAAGCTTTCGATTTACCGGTCAATCTACGTTCCTACCCTCACCTATGGTCATGAACTTTGGGTCATGACCGAAAGAATAAGATCCCGGATACAAGCGGCTGAAATGAGTTTCCTCCGCAGGGTGGCGGGGCGCTCCCTTAGAGATAGGGTGAGGAGCTCTGTCACCCGGGAGGAGCTCGGAGTAGAGCCGCTGCTCCTCCACATCGAGAGGAGCCAGTTGAGGTGGCTCGGGCATCTGTTTCGGATGCCCCCGGGACGCCTTCCACGGGAGGTGTTCCTGGCATGTCCCACTGGGAGGAGACCCCGGGGAAGACCCAGGACACGCTGGAGCGACTATGTCGCCCAGCTGGCCTGGGAACGCCTTGGGATCCTCCCAGAAGAGCTGGAGGAAGTGTCCGGGGTGAGGGAAGTCTGGGTGTCCCTGCTCAGACAGCTGCCCCCGCGACCCGGTAACGGATAAAGCGGTAGAAGATGGATGGATGGATGGATTTCAAAACTACTCAAAAAATGTTTGTGCTTCATGATTGATATGTTCTAAACATAATGCTCAAGGTAGACTATGTCCAAAACCAGGTAAATTCCCAGAAGCAACCTACCCATTTCAATGTATTTGTATGGATTTTATTGAATTAAATAGAGTTGAAGGAAAGAAATACTGTTTAGTAATAATAGACATGTAATCTAAATGGGTAGAAATTACACCAACAGTGAACAATGATGCAATAAAGGTGGCAAAAATCTTAGCTACAGTAATAGTTCCAGGGTATGGATTTCCAGAGAAGATTTATTGTGATATTGGTCCTCATTTTAGGAATCAAGTCATACAAAGACTATCTGAAATATTTTCAATCCAACTCAGGTTCCATTGTAGTTATCATCCACAGTCAGCAGGACTGGTGGAAAGAAACAATGGAACTATTAAAGCAAAACTAAGAAAGGCTACGGTGGAAACAGGGAAAAGTTGGGTAACATGTCTACCAGCTGTAGCATTAAGCCTACATATTCAACCCAACAGTACAGGGTTATCACCATTTGAAATATTATATGGAAAACCATTCAGGGTACCGTTAATAGATACAATGGGAGATGATACAGGATTGACTGAAACAATTGTTGACTATATGTCAAAAATGATGAAGAACAAGAGTGCTATGTCTACAGTATCTCCTCCAATAGGTCCAGCACCAACAGGAGGGCCAATAAACCCAGGAGATTGGGTGTTCATCAAAGTCCTGAGGCGAAAGAATTGGTCAGCTCCACGTTGGGAAGGGCCCTTTCAAGTACTACTGTCTACACCTACAGCAGTCCGTATAGCTGAAAGACAGATGTGGATCCATCTCACACATAGCAAAAGAGCACAAATACCACTGTCAGATAAGTAGAAGCATTCACCATGCCGGAATTAAAATTATGTGTAATAACTGTTGTATGTGTGACCACAATTGCATTCCTTATCTCAAATTTAGTGACACAAGGTCAGATACATGATAAAATAAGGGAAAGAGCTATAGGAACACAATCTAGATGGGACACTAAGAGAGGTGCAGTGACAATACAATGTACTGAAGGGATAAACTGCATTGCTCAGATTGATGCGTGTCAGATTTTTCCCTGCTCAGGACAACACTCTGGCTGGCTTGGGTCAAAAAACTATATTTGTGTCACCACAATTGCATGCACTACAATATACATATAGAAGTGTGTGGGGTAAACTTGTTAACAGGTATGGGTGTAGATGTGAGAAGTGGAATTGAGTAATTGCTAATACAGGAACACAGGATTGGGGATACAATTCGAGAGCTGAATTTAAAAAAAACGACTGACAACTATCAAGATGATGCCAGACACTTGTAAATTAAACTCCTGCAATCCTGTAATAATAACACTCAAGGCTCCCAAGCACACTGACAACGGAACATATGTGTTGGGAGCATGGGTAAGTGGAACAAACCCAGTAGGGATATTTCATATAACAGTGTCCGCCAACCTGATTAATAAGACAACATCTATAATGGCTACACCAACCACACCGACAATGAAAAATAATCCTGTAAAATATATTGACGTAAAAAAACATAAAGGAAACGTATGCCCTGGAAACGGGATTCACAGATTCAAATGTATGGTCATAATGGATTTGTCAGGCTTGAGACAAAAGAGAGGACTCAGATGCAGATAGCAGAAGTAAAATTGAGTCTTTATTTTTCTGATTAATGACTCTTCAGAAGAGATGATAAATCAAAGCTATGAAACAATTCAAAGACAGACAGGACAAACACCACAGAACACGTAATAACAAAAAACGCTCCAGAAGGAGGAAAACCTACACTATTCTGATATACTGAGATATAAAACTTACAAAAGAAAATCACTCCAAGGAGGATGGCTCAAGGCTATGAAAGTTAATTCTACTCTGGCAAAAAAAGAATGACAAAGAGGAACAAAAGGCGCTCCCGAGGGAGGAAGAAAATCATTAGGAAAAAACAAACTACAACACAAACTCTAACCAGAAATTTACAAAATAAAATCACTCTCTCAAGAGTACAATAAACAGAAAAACAAGAACAAGATAATACTTATCAAAAGTCGAGGGTTCAAGGACTGTGATTCTAGGCTTGAGTAAACGACGAGACGACGAAATACTTAGGCGACGCAGACAGGGGAAGACAGAGACTTTATACACGTGAGGGAGGGAGACACAGGTGCAAACAATCAGGGATTAGGGATGATGTCAGACCAGGAACACAAGAGGAAGGGCACGTGATCTGAAACGAGAGGAAAGTTACTTTCAAAATAAAAGAATTTCACAAGACAGATCCCAAAGACAAGACAACCTCACCGCGATGTGACAGGATTGTTCACACAGCCCGAAACAGCAAGTTTTCCTCCACCAGCTGTCTAGCCTGTGCAGCAGCCAGGCCGGGGTTAGGTACAGTGCCTTTTCCCCTTAATCCAGATAATGATCTGAAAGGTTTTCGCTGCATGCTAGATTTATATAAATTAGATAGTGCTACAAACTGCACTACTTTGAAACTCTTTCCCACCAGTACCACCACAGATTAAACCAGCCTGGTTTACTCCATACACTGCTTGAGATGAAGCAAAGGTACCGTGCTAGTAGGGATGTTGACAACTTGTCAAACCATCATTGATGTAAGTAAGGGTGAGAACAACATCACTGACAGTGTAGTGAATGATCAAATCATGGCCAGAGCTGATGTATGGTGGTTCTGTGGAGGTAAAACACTCAGAGCAAAATTGCCAACTGACTGGAAGGGAACTTGTGCCATGGTACAGTTACTAATGCAGATATACATTTTACCATACAATGCGATGATATTGGAGAAAGTGAAGACACATAATTCACGTATTGCAAAGGAAAAAGCACCAGCAGGATCGTTTGATAGTAAAGTTTATATAGATTGGTGTCCCTCGAGGTGTTCCAGATGATTTTAAGGCTAGAAATCAGGTTGCTGCAGGGTTTGAATCATTCTTAGCTTGGTGGGTAACTATTAATAAAAATGTGGATTGGATAAATTATGTGTATTATAATCAACAAAGATTTCTGGATTTTACAAAGGAGGCAATTGGAGGCATACATCAGTTAGATAAGACTAGTTTAATGGCATGGCAGAATAGGCAGGCATTAGACATGTTGTTGGCTGAAAAAGGAGGAGTATGTAGAATGTTTGGAGATATGTGTTGTACATTTATTCCTAATAATACAGCACCGGATGGCAGCATCACTAAGGCGTTGGATGGATTAACCTCCCTGTCTGCAGAGTTAGCTGAAAATTCTGGTTTCAGTGATCCTCTGACAGGATGGCTTCAGGACATTTTCGGAAAATGGGCAGGTTCTATAAAAGCTATGATGTTATCTGTAGCTGTAATGATTGCCATTCTAACCATTTGTGGATGTTGTTTTATCCCCTGTTTGAGAGGACTGTTACAGAGACTCATTGACACTGCTGTGGTAAAAACAACCATGCTGTATGTAAGAGTCCCCACCATCGATGACTACCGGGAGGACTATGAGGATGCAGCACAAGAAAATGTTATATTTGATATTACAGATGATGATTTATATGGTAACCTATTTGACGAAGATAAGGACACCACAGTTTAAGGGATAACTGCTGTTTATGTGTTTATTCTATTGATTATGATGATACTACAGAAAATCTAACTGAAGTTGTAGTGTTCTGAATTGGCCGACTATGTCAGACTTGGGACAAAAGAGAGGACTCAGATGCAGGTTGACAGAAGTAGAATCAATAT
This sequence comes from Acanthopagrus latus, assembly GCF_904848185.1. NCBI lineage: Eukaryota > Metazoa > Chordata > Actinopteri > Spariformes > Sparidae > Acanthopagrus > Acanthopagrus latus. Next base: position 877,340 of record NC_051048.1, on the reverse strand, counting down.
TTTATTTTTCTGATTCGCGACTCTTCAGAAGAAGTGATAAATAAAACACTATGAAAATTCTCTGAGGACAGACAAGACAAAACAAACACACAACACTCAGAACAAAAGACGCTCCCGAAGGAGGAAAACCTACTCTACTCTTAATATCTGAAATTTAACAAAAGAAAAATCACTCCGCAGAGGATGGCACGAGGCTATGAAAAATACTCTACTCTATCCATAAACCAAAATATAACAGAAAGTGCTCCCAAAGGAGGAAAAAGAAACAAATGCAAAACTTCTAAACTGAAACACAAAATCTAACCAGAAATTTACAAAATCAAAATCACTTTCTTAAGAGGTCTGAACACAGAAAAATAAAACAAGATTATACTTAACAAGACGTAGTTTTCAAGGACTGTGAGACAAGGGCTTGGGTACACGACGAGACGACGAAATACTTAGGCGACGCAGACAGAGGAAGACAAAGACTTTATACACATGAGGGAGGGAGACACAGGTGCAAACAATCAGGGATTAGGGATGATGTCAGACCAGGAACACAAGAGGAAGGGCAAGTGACCTGAAACAAGAGGAGAGTTACTTTCAGAATAAAACAAGAATTCACAAGACAGATCCCGAAGACAAGACAACCTCACCGCGATGTGACAGACTAGAGTCAATGAGGAGAAAAATACTTACAGCCTTTGTATATATTGAAAGTGACCCCTTTTCATTTATTCTTTTTACGTGTCAGGGATCGTTTAATTAGGTAGGGATAGGTCCGTAGCTAAGCCCGATGGGTTGACTAGCTTGGTGAGGACATTTTTGTTTTGTTTTGGGGTAACAATATAATTAAGATGTTTTTGAATTGGAGTACCTGCATGTGGTTGCCGGGGCAGCGGAACCGTGAGAGAGTTTAAAGGTCATAAATTAAGAACTATCGTAGTGAAAAACACACCCACAGAGAGGGATAAATACCATGCTTTTCTCTTCACATATGGAGTCTTCACTTTGTAACAGACCTGCGTGTTGCTCTGTGAATGCTCCTCTTGTACAAGATTAAAACCTTGTTTGAACCTTGAGCTGATTCCGATCTCCTTCCTCCAGTTCTAAATTATCGCAGAATTATTTTAACAATGGTGTTCGGGGTGGAGCTTGTGGTCTGAAGCGCTCTGAGCTCTTGTTACTGAGCACCTCCCCCACAATCTGCAGCTCCCCCACAGACTGCTGCTGTCTGACTGATGTTACTGTGCAGAGAAACAGACTGACAACACAGAAGAAATGAGGTTTAACAAGAATCTATTCTCAGCTGAGTGTTTGTAGTGTTGTGGTGTTGCTTCATCTGTTGACCTCCACAAATGAACTGATGCTTTAAGTCTCAGTGGCAGAGCTACACAGAGCTGAGCTGTGTGACTTGAATATACAGATAATATACAGGGAGTGCAGAATTATTAGGCAAGTTGTATTTTTGAGGATTAATTTTATTATTGAACAACAACCATGTTCTTAATGAACCCAAAAGACTCATTAATATCAAAGCTGAGTATTTTTGGGAGTTGGAGTGGGGCTTTTTTAGTTTTAGCCATTTTAGGAGGATATCTGTGTGTGCAGGTGACTATTACTGTGCATAATTATTAGGCAACTTAACAAAAAACAAATACATACCCATTTCAATTATTTATTTTCACCAGGGAAACCAATACAACAGCTCAACATTCACAAATATACATTTCTGACATTCAAAAACAAATCAGTGACCAATATAGCCACCTTTCTTTGCAAGGACACTCAAAAGCCTGCCATCCATGGATTCTGTCAGTGTTTTGATCTGTTCACGATCAACATTGCGTGCAGCAGCAACCACAGCCTCCCAGACACTGGTCAGAGAGATGTACTGTTTTCCCTCCTTGTAAATCTCACATTTGACGAGGGACCAGAGGTTCTCTATGGGGTTCAGATCAGGTGAACAAGGAGGCCATGTCATTAGTTTTTCTTCTTTTAGGCCCTTTCTTGCCAGCCACGCTGTGGAGTACTGGGATGCGTGTGACAGAGCATTGTCCTGCATGAAAATCATGTTTTTCTTGAAGGATGCGGACTTCTTCCTGTACCACTGCTTGGAGAAGGTGTCTTCCAGAAACTGGCAGTAGGACTGGGAGTTGAGTTGTTGTTGCAGCTCTGAAATATGGCAAAACTGGTGGCAAGTGGCATCTTGGCAGCTGCACGCTTGACTTTTCTCAGTTCATGGGCAGTTATTTTGCGCCTTGGTTTTTCCACACGCTTTTTGCGACCCTGTTGAATATTTTGAATGAAACGCTTGATTGTTCGATGATCACACTTCAGAAGCTTGGCAATTTTAAGAGTGCTGCATCCCTCCGCAAGATATCTCACTATTTTTGACTTTTCTGAGCCTGCCAAGTCCCTCTTCTGCCCCATTTTGCCAAAGGAAAGAAAGTTGCCTAATAATTATGCACACCTGATATAGGGTGTTGATGTCATTAGACCACACCCCTTCTCATTACAGAGATGCACATCACCTGATATGCTTAATTGGTAGTGGGCTTTCGAGCCTATACAGCTTGGAGTAAGACAACGTGCATAAAGAGGATGATGTAGTCAAAATACTCATTTGCCTAATAATTCCGCACTCCGTGTATAACAGCTCCTGATTCACTCTGTTATATCACATTACAGTCAACAAGTGACAGTGGTGACAGTGAACAGAACACATCATGTTCTGACCTGTTGACATGTGACCTGACAGGTTTTTCGACGGTTCTCAAGTTTGAATGTGAGCAACACATTGTTTCACTAGTCAGTTCATGTTTACCCTGAAAAAAAACAGGTCTGACTGAGTGTTTCCTCTGAGTCTGTGTGGATCATGTTCATCCTGCAGCACATTAACTCCTCCTGCTTCACGCTGGCTGTGTGTCAGTTCACTCACAACGAAACCACAAGAGTGTTTCACCACTAATCTCTCTGGAACGATTCACAGAGACCAAACTGAAACACAGAGGAGGTTTGGGGGATTCTGGTCTTTCCCTCAAAGTCTCTCTGTGTTTTTAAGTAGATTTTTAAAAACTCCGTCTCGAGCTGTAAAAGCAGGAAGTGTTTTGTGGGAGCAGCAGAGCAGCAGCCGCCATCTTTACTGTCCCGAGCTCACAAACAGTGTGAAGATGAAGTGACGTCAGTGTTCAGTGTCGATCAGCTCGGCTGCTGCGTCTCTGACAGTGGACAGAAACATGTGACCTGTCCACACTCTGCTGCTGTGATGAACATCCACGCTGTCACAGTTCGTCCCTCCTGGATGTTCAGTGTGAAGCAGCTCTGTTTCTGTCTGCATTTCAACTGGGACACGTTGAAACAGCCTCCATCACCTCCATGTGTTCACACAGACGCTTCACTCTGCGCCCTTCAGATTAAAAGCCTCCAGCTGTCTGACTGTGACCATTGTGACTGAACACAGTCTGACCTGCAGCAGCTGCTGCTCACCACCATAAAACTCTGCAAACCACTGATGTTCACAGTGTTCCTGTCGTCTGACCTTCACCTCACGTGTTTGTGAGCTGACGCAGCACCTGATATTTCTGCGGAGGGACGACGCTGTTTCAACATCTGTAAGAGTGACACAGTGGAGACAGAAGCAGATTTAAGGGGATTTAAACCCAAACATGATGATTTCCTGACGCTGACCGAGAGCTTTACTGTCCAAACCTGAACACACAGAAAAGTTTCAACATATCTGTGATTTGTAAAAAACATTTCTGCTGGTGATTGTGTCAAAGCTGCAGCTGCACAACTCTTAAGTCTTTGTTAATGATGCTGGAGGCTTTATTCTGCTGACCGCACCTGAATGCCAGAGTTTGAACTGTCAACATTTGAATTAGACTTTGCATGTTTCACCCTGCAAAGTCAACACACCCACTGCAGGCTGAAGGTCACCAGACAGGTTTCATCTTTAGATAAATAACATGTTGGTGCTGATAGAAGGGAAACATGTTTTTAACTGATATTATATCTCATCATGACTGCTCATGTGTGTCTGTGTAGATCAGCATGTTCATCCTACTCATACTGACACATGTTCCTCATGACAGTCGCTCATGAAGCTGTTTGAATCCCAGAGTGTTTCAGCTGAACTCAGAGCTGATGAGCAGTTTCACACACTGACAGTCTGAGTTGATGGATTTCAGCAGGAAACATGAAGTTTGTTCTGTTGGTTTCCTGCTTCAGGACTCTTCACGCTTCACACAAGAATGTTTCACCACTAATCTCTCTGGAACGATTCACAGAGACCAAACTGAAACACAGAGGAGGTTTGGGGGATTCTGGTCTTTCCCTCAAAGTCTCTCTGTGTTTTTAAGTAGATTTTAAAAAACTCCGTCTCGAGTTGTAAAAGCAGGAAGTGTTTTGTGGGAGCAGCAGAGCAGCAGCCGCCATCTTTACTTTACTTCTCTTGTGGGTCAAAGTTCAGACTTCAGCCTGTCGATCATCAGCTGATGAACACAGTGAAGCTGCTGCCACCTGCTGGATGACCGACAGCACTGATTGGCTGTCAGCCTGAGAACAAACAGGAAGTGACTGCAGTCTTTCCCTCCTAAAGATCAGGATGTGCATCATGTCCGTCTGAACGTCTCCTGCAGGGCGTCCTGCAGTGGACAGATGCTGGACTCAATGATTCCTGCTGATTATTATCTTGTGACGTTGTTGGAGCTGTTTGTCTGTTGTTGGTTCTGGTTGTTATTTTTAATAAGAGTAATATGAAACTAGAAGGTGAGGAGCTACAATAGCATTGTTTATCACTAGAATTACAACCTCTGACTGGCTAATCAGCCAAAGAACCATCAGCACCTTTTCTTCAAAAACTGGTAATGTTGAACTGGGCCTAGATAGCATACAGCTTAGCATAGCATGGCTTAGCACAGGACTTTCTTATGTAATGAACATGTGTTCTGTGTTTGTTCACTGTTTCAGTGTTACTGTGATCTCACCTCAGGTGTGACATATATACCTGTATATACTTCATGTTAGTTAGATTGTGTGTTTTCAGCTTTGTGTTGGATAAGAAGCTTCATGCTCTCTTTAGTATCGTACCAATAATGTTGCACTAACCACAACTTATTGTGTCCCGTGTGAGGCTACACTGACAACCTGATGTGGTGAATCAGGAGTTTGAAACTTCCAGTCCATAAGTTGCTGTTTGTGGGTGTTTGAGTTTGAACACTTTTTATTATCTGTTTGTTTGTTTGTTTGTTCAGGGTTGAAGTCAGAGCCGGAGGTCCTCTACTCATCACTGAAGTAACCTTCACACCAGACCAACCAGTGGTGTCCAGCCGGCCTGTGATTGGTCCTCAGAGACATCACACCTCAGCACTGTCACCTGCTTCACTTCTTATTTTATATGTTGAAGTTAAATGAGACTTTTGCAGCTACAGAGAGTCAGACAGGTCAGATTTAAAGCATGTTTTTAGAGTTTGAATGTGTTTTTAAGGAAATAAAAATAATATAATGTAATGTTGATTTTATAAAAGTAAAGATTGAGATGAATTGTTTAAACGTTTGTTCCCAACACTTGTTTCATTCACATGTCTCTGTTGAACAGAGCCTCCACCTGTTTAGTGTCATATCTGACTTGTTATTTAAACTGTATTTATGTTTATTGGACTGTGTTCTTGTTGTGGCAGCTGTGACTTATTATTTCTCTGCAGCATCAATAAACTTTGCTCTCACTTCTTATTTTCCTGGTGTGCTTCTGTCGGTTCAGCTCAGCTGTCAGATGGAAAACTGGGCCTGTTCTGGTTTGGTTGTGGCTAACCGACACACACTCGCTTCAGAGCAGATAAAGAACAAACTAAACCGCAACCGCAGACTATAAAGAGCCCGAGCATCGTTCAGTCTCTCACACAGTCTGAGTCTGAAGAGTTTTGATTGTTCAGTCGGTGAACCACTGAGAAGATTCAGGCTGGACGAGCACAAAGCTGCTATCTGCCATTAAAACCAGTCGACACGTTTCACCACAAGGACAAACACGTCACTGTCAGCTCGAGCAGAGAGTGGAGAGAAACCTCACAGCTTCAGGTCACTTTACTGGACTCAAGAGGAAGCTGTGGTTTATGTTCAGCATAAAAAACTACAACATGAATAATCTTCAGATTAAAGGTCAGTCTGAGAAGCAGAAAATGCTCCGAGCATCTAAAACCATGAACACTGTTCTGTTGTTGGACTTAAAGGAAGTCTTTGCTCTGCTCATCAGTTCTGATGTGCAGTGTTACATAAACAGGGTGTGTCAACACACAGCTGAAGGGAACACACTGCATGATACTGAAGGATAAAGTCTGTTTAATGTGCAGCTCAACATTTCAGATACAGCAGGTCCAAAAGTCTCAGACCACATTGAAAACCTGGAATACTGTCACATAAACCTGGAAACAGTCACAAAGTTTGAGGATCCAGAAAGTAAATCAAAGCGTCAGAAGTCAAAGAGGATCGTTGTCAGAGTCCGATCAGGACCGAAGGTCTCTAAAGAAACACTTTACAGAAAGTGGATCAGCTGGACACCATCAGAACATCAACACATCAAGCTGAGTTCACTGAGAGACAGAACAGCAACTTCATCACAGAGACAGAACCGACTCAGTGAACAACACAAGAGTCCAATCAGCAGTCGACCCGTCCAACTAGAAGGTGAGCGGCTCCACAGGAAGAGTTCTGGTGGGAACGCCACAGAGACGAGCCAATCAGAGGTGGAGGAGGGCGGGTCTCACGAGAAGAAGCAGCAGGATCCACAAGAACAGAACCGAGAAGGTGAGCAGCTCCACAGGAAGAGTTCTGGCTCCTACGAAGGAAACGTGACTGAAGAAGAAGGAGAACACGTTGGATCAACTCAGAGGTGATGCTCTGTGGTGACAGCAGCCATGACATCATCGAACTCATCAGCCAATCCCTGCTCAGCCTGGGTGGGAGGAGCCATCTCCATGGAGACGGGCAGGTAATTTCCTGCAGAAGGAGAGAGTGACATCATTTATCAACAGCTGATTGATTGATTGATTGATTGATTGATTGATTGATTGATTGATTGATTGATTGATTGATTGATTGATTGATTGATTGGGGCATGACCGCTAACTGCTGCTCACTATTCTCACTGGCTACAGTGAGTAGCTGCTGTTAGCATGTAGCTCAGTTAGCCATGGAGCTAAGTAGGTCTGTTAGCTGATGGACAGATTATTTCCACATGTTACTGTGAACTGAGGATTGATTTGGACTGAACCAGAGGAGACTGTGGAGACAAACCAGAACTGTTCTGGTGACTCTGACTCAGTTTGAGTCCAGTTTGAATGAAGTGAGTTTAACGACGAGTTAACGAGCAGATTAAACTGGTCTGAGTTCAGTCAGAGACACAAACTGGAGTTCAGACGGTGGACGGTTGGATTTTTCTGATTATAATGAAAAAGGAGTCAAAATATTTCCTTTCTTCACATTTATAAGTTTATGTTGTTGGGTTGGGGTTAGGCCCGCCTCACTCTGCCTCTGACTGGTTGGTTTTGGTGGTTACATTCTCTATGCTAGCTAGTTAGCATGCTAGCTTCAGTAGACATCTCTGTAACACAGAACAGAGACGTCTTTGACAGAACGTCAACACTGTTGTTTCTTCTCACTCTGGTCAAATCTCAGCCTGCAGAAGTGAACTGCAGCACACGGCTGAGACAAATAATGACACACAACTTATGTTGAAGTCTGTTTTTGTGTCTGAATGTGTCTGAATGTGTCTGAATGTGTCTCACCTTTAGGCTTCCTGTTGGTGAGTCGTCTCACCTCTAGAACCAGAAGAACCAGTGGAACCAGAGAGAAAACAGAGGATAGAATAGCGAGAACCATCGACCACACAGGGACAAGAGGAGGAGCTGGAGGAGAAGATGGTGAAGCAGAGGAGGTTGGAGGAGAAGATGGTGAAGCAGGTTTCTCTAAAATGAACAAAGATTGTCATCAACAACACAGAAATCAAATGAATTCATTGAGTCATTTCACTGCAGAGAGAAACCAGATCAAACTAAGAAAGTGAACTTGCTCCTGTCTGGTCTGTTCCTCTTGTTCTATGTCAGCCTGAGACCCACAAACTTTATATAGAGGAGAAGAAATCAAATGATGGTTCAATATTAGACTTTAACAAGGTGTCCAGGTTTTCCAGCTGTGGTATTAAAGAAAAAACTACTTTAAAACATAAAGACATGTAAAGTTTTATCTGCTACATATGAAACATAGAAATGTTGAACATTGGATGCCAACAGTGACTCTGGAGACAGGCTGTCTCTGTCTCTGCTGACATTTGTATTGTAGACTTCAGTTGAACCTCCTGACCTGTGACAGTGATCCAGCTGGGTGGAGACTCTCCATCACTGATGGTGTTACACTTGTAGAATCCTTCATCAGACCTGGAAACATGGTGGATGGTCATGTGACCTGTAGGCTCAGTCCTGATGAAGGAGTCATCTTTATAGAAACCAGCTGAGAGGTTGGAGGTCTGTGTTGTACAGGTGAGAGTGACATCATCTCCCTCCATCACAGGGTGGACAGGACTCTGCAGGATCACTGCTCCACCTCAACACACAGACAAACATGTTATTCCAGGTGTGTGTTCCTGTTGTGAGTGTGAAGGTGATGACAGGATGCAGGTAGCATCACACAACCAGTCTCACTGTCCTGTCCTGTACTCAGCAACACTTCATCACAACAATCTCTCTGGAGAAACATTTGGCACATGGACCTGATTTATCATCTCTACATGTTGAACATAATCTCAGACTGACAGATGAACAACATGTTGAGGAGGCAGACTCAGTGCTCCACCCAGTGTTGTTGCCTCCTGAAGGTCACCTGTCTGTCTTCTGGTCTTTGTCTCTCTCAGGCTCAGCCAAAGTGAAAAGGTGAAAGACAGACTCAGTGTTCAGACCTGGTGGAGTTACAACAGCCTCATCTTACCAGTGACAGTGATGGTGATGCTGCTACTGGCTGCTCCGCCTGTGGACTCACACCAGTAAACTCCACTGTACCATTTCCTTATGGAGCTGATGGTGCAGGAAGAACCATCTTTTCTTCCCCAGTCAGCTCCACACTGTCTCCTGGTTCCTCCAGTCGTGTTCCTCGTCACCGTCCATCCATCAGAGCTGTCGTCCTCCTCACACCTCAGAGAGACGGACTCATATTCAAACATCTGAGTTCTGTTAGGACTGATGTTCAGAGAGGCTGGAGGACGAGACAGAGAGATGTGGTTACAGATGATAATGGTCAGTTTGGACAGAAGTGTCTCTTCTTCCTCTTCCAGTCTCTGTAGACCTTGTTGACCTGCACTGATCTCCTCTGTGTTTCAGGCTCTGAGTCTCCTCATGTTTTAAATGTAACTCTCAGAGTTCAGGTGTCAAACACACAGCAGATCTGACTTCATGTGTCTCACATGTCAATATTGTTTCTGCACTTTCTCTGTCAGCTGCTGCATCGTGCTGCATCGTGTGCAGTCCTGCTTTCACAATGACATTTTTATAGCAGCACATTTATCTTTAGCGTCCAGTCTGTGGACATCCAGACAGTCTTCACTCTTTTATTGTATGTGCAAACTGTTTCCCTCCATAAACAGTCCTGAACACTAACTGTTCTATCAGGGACTAAATAACTCTTCATCAGTCACACAGGAAGTGTTCTCACCTTGGTGTGTGCAGCCGCTCAGCAGTGACGTCACAACTAAAGACAAAAGACACTCCGGTTGGTTTGAGAGGAAACACAGAGGAGGACAGTCGTATCAGAGAAACATCATCAGCTCCTGTTGTTTTTAAAGCAACAGTGTGAAAAGTGACGTCCTGTCAGAGTAACATGGACACTGACGTCTGTTCATGTTCCAGAAAACAAAGTGTGTGTTTCTTCCAGCTGATGTTTGAGTACTTACAGAGCAGACGCAGCAGACATGTTTCCTCCATCCTGACACCGACTCATATGACATCTACACTTCATCACTTCATGGTCACATCAGTCAGACCCTCCTCCTTCCTCTCTGACTGACTCTCACCCTGCTGTGGTTTCCTCCCCACTGACTGCAGATCAGCAACTTCAAATGTGTGTTTGTGGTCGTCCAGTTTAAATCTGATCTGTTGTTTTTAACAGCAGAGGTGTTAAATAGAAAACTGTTGCTGACATTCATGAACTCCATAATCAATCATATTATAACCCTGCATGACAGATAATGTGTGTTCATATTGTTCTTCTGTTACAGAGAACGATCCAGCTGTGGTTTAGGGTTAGTTGTCTTCAAAGACAAGAAGACAAACAGGACCAGAGGTACAGCTGATCTGGTTTGTCTCCGCCATGAACAAACACAAGTATAATATGTCAGAGAAAGATTAGTGGACACATGTTAGGATCAGTCAGTTGTATTATGGAAGTTTACCTCTGAAACACCTGTGTCCATCCTCAGCGGTCTGTACACCTGGATTCAGGCTGACAGGTAGAGCTTCCTCCCACCTCCAGTTCTGGAGCTGAATGTCCCGTCAGTTCACTCCACTGATGTCTCACACTCATGTTTTACATTTGGCCACATTCAGAGCTTTTTGTTTCAACGGTAACAACATTTATTTAACTTTAATGACCAGAGCGGTGGATATGAAGAGGAGCTGGGTCAGCCCCTGTATGTTTGTGTGCAGTGACTCACTGTGGTTCCTCTGAGGTGGGAGCTGGTTGCCGTGGTGATATGGAGGACCTGACTGTGGTGACTGGCAGCACCTGGGCTCAGAGCTCCACAGGATAAAAGCTTTTTGCCAGTCACTCTCTCTCTCTCAGACCCTGACCATGTTTACACCTTTTTGGTTTTGGTTTACTTTACTGCACAACACCAAATCCATGCACCCACAAAAACACTGCTGATAATACTGACTGAAACATCCCAATCTTCAGTGATTATTTTTGAGTAACCATAAAACATGGGCTTTCCAGCTTTTTGTTGTCCTTTTCCCTTTGTTTGTCATAGCCTAGAGCCGGGCTGTGACACGAGGAATATGTTGTTTCTGAACTCTGATATTATTGCAGGTTTTTTCCACTCTGCATATCAAATAACACGACCGACTTCCTCCTGCTGGTTCCAGTGAAGCTGGTGATGTTTCTCTCGACTGATGGTGATGCTTTGTGCCTTGTGGTTAATGCATCACTTATTTTAGTCGAGCGAGCAGCTTTGTGGTCATTACAGTTAACTTCCTGTTCCACACAGAGAGAAAACAACCTGCTGCCATTTAGCAAATAATACAATACTAATAGAACTATAATCCTTCATGAAAAATGATTATTTCTACAGCAGAGAGATTGATATTGTAGTTTTAACACTGGCAGTAAATACAGCAGCAGCTCTGTGTCAGTGGTCGTACATGCCGTCATGTAATGAGGATGTGTTGTTGTGTTGCAGAGAATGATCCAGCTGTGGTTTACTCTGCAGTGAGACCAGCAGAAGACCTCAGTTATGGACAAGTCGTCTTCAAAGACAAGAAGACAAGCAGGACCAGAGGTACAGCTGATCTGTATTCATCAAGATGTTTGAATTGAAGCACGGTGATGTAATATAAACACATGACATTAGCATACATACATCTACAGGAGCAGACACATACACACTAAATCAGATGACATCATGCTTCGTTCTTCAACATGTGTACAAAACAGAAAACCACAAGACAACAAGACTTTATCTGGTTTGCCATCCAGCCCAGCTCCTCATCAGTTCTTTGCTTAGGTAGATTAAGAGGAGCTAGCTAATTTAGATTGGACGTGCAGGACAGTGAATGAAGGCGCACACATCACTTCTGAATAGCTTCTACACTCATAGACCTCTTCAACCAAGATCTTCCATGGAACCACAGCCTTTAGTGAAGGGGACCAGAGTACCAAGCTTGGCCCAAGGTTGGTGGAGGCGATCTCAGGTGGGAAAATTAGTTTGTGGCCGATGTCTGCCAGCATCTTCCTGTCCTGGGCCATGCACAGGTGTCCTGTTTCTGGCATGGTGGACCAATGTTCTGGTGTTTTCTGACCCTCTCTGGTGAATGCTGTTGCTTTCAGGGGTGGGATGCTCATGACCTTACTGTGCCGCCAGGTGTATCTCCCTTGCGTAAGGCAGTTCTTGCAGCCTGTCATGATGGGGTGGTTCCTCGCCACTGATGGAGATTTCCTGGTGATGGAAGCATGACATACATTGCTCTGATGATAAAACAGATTTTGCTTGCTTCCATTTACCACAGTTCCCTCCAGCTGATCTTTGCTCTCTCCACACCTTCCCACAGCATCCATTGCCCCTGTTTAATAAGAGAGACAGCCTTTACTTCCTCCTGCCGACACACCTCCTCGACCACCAGTTTCCTCAGCTCTAATGCTGTGGCCTTTCTCCAGGTTGGTTTGCATCCTTTAAGACCAAAGCCTCCTCTTCCACAGTGTCTTTGTGTCCTCAGGCTGATGTAGCTCGCTGCACTGCACTGGATGGTGTCCACTTCTGCCCAGTTACCAGGAGCAGAGCAGCAGAACTGATCTCGTCTCTGGTCCTCTTCAGTTTGATCTGGAGTCTAACTCTGCAACAGTTGTATTCCTCAGTTAGACTAGTCAGAGGTAATGGGATGCCAAGCCATGAGAGTTATTCAAACTGAATGAAAAATATTGAAAACTGTGATTTTAATGTATTTTAAATGTATATATATATATATATCAAGTATATATATATATATATATATATATATATATATATATATATATATATATATATATATATATATATATATATATTTACTTGAATTATCAGTAAAATATTTCCTAACAACGAGGTCAGTGTGTTCTCTTGTCTCTTGGCTCAAGAGTGTTGGTGTTAGTGTATTTATACTATAATATATTATATATTAAAGTATCTATAATATATATTTAACAGACATCAGTTCTGTCTGACCCTGTTGTTTCTCTGTATGTACAAACACACTAAACAACAGAAAAGTGACTTCCTGCTAAATGTGTGTCAGAAACACTGACAGACAGCAACGAGGAAGGAGGAGCGTCGACTTGGTCTGACTGCTACATGCTGCTGAGCTCAGATGACCAGGACTCAACATGGAGGAATCATGTCTGCTGTGGCTGCTCGGTGAGTAAAACACACTTCATCTGTGTTCCTGTTCGTCTGCACGCTTCCTAAATGTTCATGTCTGGAGTTTCTGACAGCAGCAGTGAGTTACAGAGCCAAGAGACAAGAGAACACACTGATCTCAGACCAGCAGCAGTGAGTTACAGAGCCAAGAGACGAGAGAACACACTGATCTCAGACCAGCAGCAGTGAGTTACAGAGCCAAGAGACAAGAGAACACGCTGATCTCAGACCAGCAGCAGGGAGTTACAGAGCCAAGAGACAAGAGAACACACTGATCTCAGACCAGCAGCAGGGAGTTACAGAGCCAAGAGACAAGAGAACACACTGATCTCAGACCAGCAGCAGGGAGTTACAGAGCCAAGAGACAAGAGAACACGCTGATCTCAGACCAGCAGCAGTGAGTTACAGAGCCAAGAGACAAGAGAACACACTGATCTCAGACCAGCAGCAGTGAGTTACAGAGCCAAGAGACAAGAGAACACACTGATCTCAGACCAGCAGCAGGGAGTTACAGAGCCAAGAGACGAGAGAACACGCTGATCTCAGACCAGCAGCAGTGAGTTACAGAGCCAAGAGACGAGAGAACACGCTGATCTCAGACCAGCAGCAGTGAGTTACAGAGCCAAGAGACAAGAGAACACGCTGATCTCAGACCAGCAGCACCAACAGATCACAGCTGAGACCAGAAGGGTCTTCACTGATCAGTTATCATATTTATAACATATTTATGTTTTATACTAAAGTTCATGAATTTGCTCTCAAACAAACACAAGAATAGCCTAATTAAAAAATAATCTGTGTTCTGTGCATTTCACCAGTAATTGCTTTTTTTTTCCATTTTGAGAGAACATACATGTAAAATATAAGTTTGAGTAACGTTTCCTTATTTTACTAAATCTGTACTTGGAAAGGTATGTGTTCTAGATTAATTTAAGGATTATATAAAATGACATCATTTTGCTGTTAATTGAAATACAGAAACCTTTAAATTGTATATTTTAAATGTTTTATTACACTTCAGAGATGTTTTCTAACAACAAATTTATAATTCTACTAACATTGTGGCAGTAAATTTAAAAAGAATACATGAAAGCGGTATTTTCCCACTGATTTAATTTGTTGTTGAGTTGTGAATCATATTTTACAGTGATTTCATGGAAACTGTTTGTGAACGTTTTCTGACATTTCACTGTTTTTAAACCTCAAACCAACCGGAGTCTTTTGTCTGTAGTTGTGACGTCACTGCTGAGCGGCTGCACACACCAAGGTGAGAACACTTCCTGTGTGACTGATGAAGAGTTATTTAGTCCCTGATAGAACAGTTAGTGTTCAGGACTGTTTATGGAGGGAAACAGTTTGCACATACAATAAAAGAGTGAAGACTGTCTGGATGTCCACAGACTGGACGCTAAAGATAAATGTGCTGCTATAAAAATGTCATTGTGAAAGCAGGACTGCACACGATGCAGCACGATGCAGCAGCTGACAGAGAAAGTGCAGAAACAATATTGACATGTGAGACACATGAAGTCAGATCTGCTGTGTGTTTGACACCTGAACTCTGAGAGTTACATTTAAAACATGAGGAGACTCAGAGCCTGAAACACAGAGGAGATCAGTGCAGGTCAACAAGGTCTACAGAGACTGGAAGAGGAAGAAGAGACACTTCTGTCCAAACTGACCATTATCATCTGTAACCACATCTCTCTGTCTCGTCCTCCAGCCTCTCTGAACATCAGTCCTAACAGAACTCAGATGTTTGAAGGAGAGTTTGTCTCTCTGAGGTGTGAGGAGGACGACAGCTCTGATGGATGGACGGTGACGAGGAACACGAGCAAAGACACCGGGACAAAGTGTGAAGCTGGCTGGGGAAGAAAAAATGGTTCTTCCTGTAACATCAGCTTCATCTTCACATCTGACAGTGGAGTTTACTGGTGTGAGTCCACAGGCGGAGCAGCCAGTAGCAGCATCACCATCACTGTCACTGGTAAGATGAGGCTGTTGTAACTCCACCAGGTCTGAACACTGAGTCTGTCTTTCACCTTTTCACTTTGGCTGAGCCTGAGAGAGACAAAGACCAGAAGACAGACAGGTGACCTTCAGGAGGCAACAACACTGGGTGGAGCACTGAGTCTGCCTCCTCAACATGTTGTTCATCTGTCAGTCTGAGATTATGTTCAACATGTAGAGATGATAAATCAGGTCCATGTGCCAAATGTTTCTCCAGAGAGATTGTTGTGATGAAGTGTTGCTGAGTACAGGACAGGACAGTGAGACTGGTTGTGTGATGCTACCTGCATCCTGTCATCACCTTCACACTCACAACAGGAACACACACCTGGAATAACATGTTTGTCTGTGTGTTGAGGTGGAGCAGTGATCCTGCAGAGTCCTGTCCACCCTGTGATGGAGGGAGATGATGTCACTCTCACCTGTACAACACAGACCTCCAACCTCTCAGCTGGTTTCTATAAAGATGACTCCTTCATCAGGACTGAGCCTACAGGTCACATGACCATCCACCATGTTTCCAGGTCTGATGAAGGATTCTACAAGTGTAACACCATCAGTGATGGAGAGTCTCCACCCAGCTGGATCACTGTCACAGGTCAGGAGGTTCAACTGAAGTCTACAATACAAATGTCAGCAGAGACAGAGACAGCCTGTCTCCAGAGTCACTGTTGGCATCCAATGTTCAACATTTCTATGTTTCATATGTAGCAGATAAAACTTTACATGTCTTTATGTTTTAAAGTAGTTTTGTCTTTAATACCACAGCTGGAAAACCTGGACACCTTGTTAAAGTCTAATATTGAACCATCATTTGATTTCTTCTCCTCTATATAAAGTTTGTGGGTCTCAGGCTGACATAGAACAAGAGGAACAGACCAGACAGGAGCAAGTTCACTTTCTTAGTTTGATCTGGTTTCTCTCTGCAGTGAAATGACTCAATGAATTCATTTGATTTCTGTGTTGTTGATGACAATCTTTGTTCATTTTAGAGAAACCTGCTGCGACGACTTCTCCTCCAACCTCCTCTGCTTCACCATCTTCTCCTCCAGCTCCTCCTCTTGTCCCTGTGTGGTTGATGGTTCTCGCTATTCTATCCTCTGTTTTCTCTCTGGTTCCACTGGTTCTTCTGGTTCTAGAGGTGAGACGACTCACCAACAGGAAACCTAAAGGTGAGACACATTCAGACACATTCAGACACATTCAGACACATTCAGACACAAAAACAGACTTCAACATAAGTTGTGTGTCATTATTTGTCTCAGCCGTGTGCTGCAGTTCACTTCTGCAGGCTGAGATTTGACCAGAGTGAGAAGAAACAACAGTGTTGACGTTCTGTCAAAGACGTCTCTGTTCTGTGTTACAGAGATGTCTACTGAAGCTAGCATGCTAACTAGCTAGCATAGAGAATGTAACCACCAAAACCAACCAATCAGAGGCAGAGTGAGGCGGGCCTAACCCCAACCCAACAACATAAACTTATAAATGTGAAGAAAGGAAATATTTTGACTCCTTTTTCATCATAAACAGAAAAATCCAACCGTCCACCGTCTGAACTCCAGTTTGTGTCTCTGACTGAACTCAGACCAGTTTAATCTGCTCGTTAACTCGTCGTTAAACTCACTTCATTCAAACTGGACTCAAACTGAGTCAGAGTCACCAGAACAGTTCTGGTTTGTCTCCACAGTCTCCTCTGGTTCAGTCCAAATCAATCCTCAGTTCACAGTAACATGTGAAAATAATCTGTCCATCAGCTAACAGACCTACTTAGCTCCATGGCTAACTGAGCTACATGCTAACAGCAGCTACTCACTGTAGCCAGTGAGAATAGTGAGCAGCAGTTAGCGGTCATGCCCCAATCAATCAATCAATCAATCAATCAATCAATCAATCAATCAATCAATCAATCAATCAGCTGTTGATAAATGATGTCACTCTCTCCTTCTGCAGGAAATTACCTGCCCGTCTCCATGGAGATGGCTCCTCCCACCCAGGCTGAGCAGGGATTGGCTGATGAGTACGATGATGTCATGGCTGCTGTCACCACAGAGCATCACCTCTGAGTTGATCCAACGTGTTCTCCTTCTTCTTCAGTCACGTTTCCTTCGTAGGAGCCAGAACTCTTCCTGTGGAGCTGCTCACCTTCTCGGTTCTGTTCTTGTGGATCCTGCTGCTTCTTCTCGTGAGACCCGCCCTCCTCCACCTCTGATTGGCTCGTCTCTGTGGCGTTCCCACCAGAACTCTTCCTGTGGAGCCGCTCACCTTCTAGTCGGACGGGTCGACTGCTGATTGGACTCTTGTGTTGTTCACTGAGTCGGTTCTGTCTCTGTGATGAAGTTGCTGTTCTGTCTCTCAGTGAACTCAGCTTGATGTGTTGATGTTCTGATGGTGTCCAGCTGATCCACTTTCTGTAAAGTGTTTCTTTAGAGACCTTCGGTCCTGATCGGACTCTGACAACGATCCTCTTTGACTTCTGACGCTTTGATTTACTTTCTGGATCCTCAAACTTTGTGACTGTTTCCAGGTTTATGTGACAGTATTCCAGGTTTTCAATGTGGTCTGAGACTTTTGGACCTGCTGTATCTGAAATGTTGAGCTGCACATTAAACAGACTTTATCCTTCAGTATCATGCAGTGTGTTCCCTTCAGCTGTGTGTTGACACACCCTGTTTATGTAACACTGCACATCAGAACTGATGAGCAGAGCAAAGACTTCCTTTAAGTCCAACAACAGAACAGTGTTCATGGTTTTAGATGCTCGGAGCATTTTCTGCTTCTCAGACTGACCTTTAATCTGAAGATTATTCATGTTGTAGTTTTTTATGCTGAACATAAACCACAGCTTCCTCTTGAGTCCAGTAAAGTGACCTGAAGCTGTGAGGTTTCTCTCCACTCTCTGCTCGAGCTGACAGTGACGTGTTTGTCCTTGTGGTGAAACGTGTCGACTGGTTTTAATGGCAGATAGCAGCTTTGTGCTCGTCCAGGTTCCTCTTTCTCATAAATACCCTCCAGTTGTTCACTGGGCTGCGTCTCTCTGACAGGAAGTCTTCGCTCTGTGCCGCTCGCTCAGATTGATTGGCGGCTGGATGACACGATGTGATTGGTTGACACTGGTTGGTTCAGCTGACAGAAGCACACGTGACATTTAGTTGACAGGAAGAAGACACAAGTTAATCCTCCACCCTCGGGGTGGAGCCCCTCCAGAGGGTCACCAGATAACTGTGAGGGGTCGTCACATGATGACGGAGAGGAGAGAAAACCAACTCTGATACAGAACATCTGTTTCTGCTTTTATTGTGAAATGTTGAAGGATTTGAATCCTTTGAGCCTCAAACTGTTGAAGTTAACAACTAACAACTCACTGACATGTGAAAGATGTTTTTAGTAAAAGGTGACGAGATGGAAACTGAAACAAACTGGTTTAAAGAGACAGTTCTGGTCTCTTGATGTGGAGCTGTACTTAGTGTATTTCTTTAAAAAGGAAATGTGTTGAAATAATAAAGCTCTGCTCATGCAGAAGGAACCAGAACCACAGGTCTCTGTGAGGCCGAGACTCAGTGCCACCTGTGGACCTGAGTCCATAAAGACTGTGAGGACAGTGGAGATGCAGGACAGACAGAACACCAGCAGGTGGCAGCACCGTCGGATCACAAGCTGGAGGGTGGAGACAAAGATTACAGAGATGAAGGAAGTGACTCCTGAAGCTACAGAGAAATAAATCTGAGACAAACACTCAGCGTCCTCTTCAGGTGTCTCACGTCTACTCAGAGTTCAGCAGCTTCATCTACATGCTGTCGTCCCTTTGAACCATAACGTCTCTTTTAATAAACTGTGACCTGGTGTTGATCTGATGTTGATCTGGTGTTGATCTGATGTTGACCTGATGTTGACCTGATGTTGATCTGGTGTTGATCTGATGATCTGGTGTTGATCTGGTGTTGACCTGATGTTGATCTGATGTTGATCTGGTGTTGATCTGATGTTGATCTGGTGTTGATCTGGTGTTGACCTGATGTTGATCTGATGTTGATCTGGTGTTGATCTGATGATCTGGTGTTGATCTGGTGTTGATCTGATGTTGATCTGGTGTTGATCTGATGTTGATCTGGTGTTGACCTGATGTTGATCTGATGTTGATCTGGTGTTGATCTGATGTTGATCTGGTGTTGATCTGATGTTGATCTGATGTTGATCTGGTGTTGATCTGATGTTGATCTGATGTTGATCTGGTGTTGACCTGATGTTGATCTGATGTTGATCTGGTGTTGATCTGATGATCTGGTGTTGATCTGGTGTTGATCTGATGTTGATCTGATGTTGATCTGGTGTTGATCTGATGTTGATCTGGTGTTGACCTGATGTTGATCTGGTGTTGACCTGATGTTGATCTGATGTTGATCTGGTGTTGATCTGATGATCTGGTGTTGATCTGGTGTTGATCTGATGTTGATCTGGTGTTGATCTGATGATCTGGTGTTGATCTGGTGTTGATCTGATGTTGATCTGGTGTTGATCTGGTGTTGATCTGATGTTGATCTGGTGTTGATCTGGTGTTGATCTGGTGTTGATCTGATGTTGATCTGATGTTGATCTGGTGTTGATCTGATGTTGATCTGGTGTTGATCTGGTGTTGATCTGGTGTTGACCTGATGTTGATCTGATGTTGATCTGGTGTTGATCTGATGATCTGGTGTTGATCTGGTGTTGATCTGATGTTGATCTGGTGTTGATCTGATGATCTGGTGTTGATCTGGTGTTGATCTGGTGTTGATCTGATGTTGATCTGATGTTGATCTGGTGTTGATCTGGTGTTGATCTGATGTTGATCTGGTGTTGATCTGATGATCTGGTGTTGATCTGGTGTTGATCTGATGTTGATCTGGTGTTGATCTGATGATCTGGTGTTGATCTGGTGTTGATCTGATGTTGATCTGGTGTTGATCTGATGATCTGGTGTTGATCTGGTGTTGATCTGATGTTGATCTGATGTTGATCTGGTGTTGATCTGGTGTTGATCTGATGTTGATCTGGTGTTGATCTGGTGTTGATCTGGTGTTGATCTGGTGTTGATCTGGCAGGTAAACATCACCTCAAACATTCTGCATGTTAAGAGACCAACAGACTCTGATGTGCTTCTGAGCCATCAGACGACGGCAGGAAAACGTTTTCAAATGACTGATGATTAATTTCTTGCTGCACTTTCTGTCTTTCTGTTTATCTGTGTGGCTTCACTCTCATATTGTGCAGCTGCTAACGATGGATAATAATTAATAACAACTGATCATTTCTGCAGTAGACAGTTAATGTAAACTCATTTATTGTCAAACACATTTTTCAAACAGCTTTAAAATCCACATAAACTATGTATAAAATACATTTTCCTTTAAATCACATGAACGTGTAACTACAGGTGGCTACACTGTCGAGTTTTATTCCTTTAAATAAACACATAAATAACGCAACTGAAAATCTCATGGAGCGTTCCAGATGCAGTAAGACGCTGAGAGCCAGTTGGAAACTCGCCTGATGAGGACAAAATGGCGTCTCTGCGGCGAGCGATCAGCCACCTGCATCGACCGACGCCATCTTACATCCTGTTTTAAGGCACTTTCATCAGAAACGTGTGCAAATATGACATCCACCCTCACATGATGTAAACACTGTCGTCGACACTCCGTTGACCATAGTTAGCATCAGCATTCAACCGTCTGATACCATCCAGTGTTTCTCTCCCTGGATCAGATCAGTGAAGTGACAACGTCACATTTCCCTCGACAGCTGCTCCCTCATGAGGTCACCGGACCTGCACGAGCTGTCAGTCAATATATTATATATCATCATGTATAAAACATCTGTACAAACAGCTTGAAACATTATGAAAATCTTTTACCGACCAATTGAAAAAATATCAAAATATAAGAACACTTCAGTCAGTTTTCAACAGGCACAAACACGATCCTAAAAGTGTCTGTTGGACAAATATATTCTTATTTCATTAGTGAACTTCTGATGTCATGACGGAGTTCATCTCCTCAGTAAGAACTCCAGTTTAGTCGATGATAAAGGAAGGCGATGAAGTCATCAGGCGACACGGAGGCAAAATAAAATGTCTGATTTAAACTCCATGTGGAAAGTTTAGTGGTTAAAATATCATCAGTGTCTTTTCTTTTATAGAAATTCACCTTTTAATCTCAACGTAAAAGAATAATGTCAGTGCAGTTCATGGTTCATAACATGAGAAATGAATTCACTTGGTGTGAGGTTGAGTTTCAGTAGGATGTTCTGAGGAGGAACTAAAGCTCGACTGATGGACTGAGTGGAACCGAGCGGCGCCGACTTACAGCCGCTCCAGTGTGTCAGCTCAAACAGCCCACCAGGACCAAAAGAGGCGTGACGGTCCGGATCATATCGCTGAGATCTGCATGGTTTTCCTGAATAGCGGACCTGATGGACTGTCTCTCGCAGAAAGGGACGATGTTTTCCAGGGTGAAGTTCCTAAAGTCTCTGTGACTTTCTCACACACATTTGGTGTTTTTTTCCTATTTTGGTTGCCAGAGAAGCACAAAGCATCACAAAAATCACAGTTATGTAACTACAGGAGCTGCCTGGATCTCACGCTTCTATCTGACGAGTGCAGGATCCTGTTTAGGTGTCAGACCGTCACAACCCTGTCCAGCCAACCAGGTCTACAAACTGTTAACGCCTCCTGAGCATCACTTTGGTTTGTTTGCATACGATGTACTAAAAAATGTTAACATCCTGTTCTACTTCTCACTTTACTCAAACATTCTCGTTCTCCTGCCGTGGAAGGTGAGGATGCACAAGGGAGACGAGGCGTTTAAAAAGAGGCGTTACATCAGTAATGACTTCTTCCCTGTCATAAGGCTCGCTGCTGCTTCCACACAGGACACAAACCCTCCAACAGCTGCAGCAACCAGGTTTACTGAGTCAGATGACCTGCTGAAGTCAGATGTGCTGGAAACACAACACCTGGGAGGTGAGGCTGGTTTGTGGAGTCAAGGCTGGTTTTTGAAGTTAAGGCCACTGTCTTGTCAAAATCTCTCTGTCTGTCTTGGTCAAGCAGCGCCAACATCGTTCAGTCAGCGATGGACTTGTGGACGAGTGTAACTACAGCTCCTGCTGCAGAAGTCCTTCATGTTCAGATCAACCCGGCAGGTAGAGACTGAAGAGACCTGTAGTGCTGCAGAGCGAGCCGTCAGTCCTGTGGCAGCAGCAGGTTCCTCTTCGTCTTCAGTCCGGTTTCCTACTGAGGGATGAAGATCTCAGAGGGTTTAACCAACATTCAGAGAGAAACAGGCCAGAGAGCCTTCAGTCCTGCAGAGGGCTCATCACTGGAGCAGGAGGTCGTCTTTGGGAAAGACGTCTAAAGACTAGAATACCAACAACAGCGACAAGGAGAAGCCCAACAGAACTGCAGAACATTTATCCTTGTTCCCTTCATCCTTGCTCACTTTGTCCTTGTTCCCTTCATCCTTGCTCACTTTGTCCTTGTTCCCTTCGTCCTTGTTGCCTTCGTCCTTGTTCCCTTTGTCCTTGTTCCCTTCGTCCTTGTTCCCTCCAGCTTTAGGACCTGCAGAGCAGAAAGAGGTGTCAGGTATCAGCTGTCAGCATCTGTATAAAACACAAACCTGTGATCTGAGTCTAGAAACTCACCTGAGTCTTCAACCTTCAGGTGGACGATGCGTCTGAACTCAGCTGCTCTCTTTCTGCGTCGTCCTCTCATTGAAACGACACACTCGTAGGTCCCGGAGTCGTCGGCGGTGACGTTCTTCAGGACAACAGAAGCGTCTCCCTCCTTCTTCTGTGGATCTCTCAGCTCCACTCGACCACGAAAAGACGGATGCTGGTAGTTTTCATAGGAGCGTTTTTCTCTGAAGAAGAAGACATATTCCTCAGATCTGCTCCACTTTATCACTGTGATGGAGGCGCCTGTGTGAGCCTGACACGGCAGCGTGGCGTCCTCTCCAGTCTTCACTGTCACCTCGTCTTCATGGTCAGAACAGAAACAGAAGTAATGGAGAGAAGTCAGGCTCACAGTTAATGTTCAGCGTGCACATCAGTTCCACCTTCTCAGACCCTGACATGTAAACCTTCATCTTCAGTGGATGCTGTAACACACAGATGCACCAAGCAGCGAGCTGTACCACCCCAACTCAACAACTCACTAAACTGACACATTTGTTAAGGGAGTCTGGGGACAAAGAAGTCGCCTATATTGTTCCTGTTTAGTGTCTTTGTAACATGTGACATGTTTAGATCAATAACATGTTTCTTCTTTCATAAATGGAGTGTAAATGGTGAAATCAGTGTAAACAGTGTGTTCAAACAGCTGATCAGTGTTGGCAGGTAAGACTACTTCTTTGTCCCCGTGGAGAAAGTCCCCAGACTCCCTTAACAAATGTGTCAGTTTAGTGAGTTGTTGAGTTGGAGACACTTTATAAACTCTGTGAAACTCTGTCTCTGACTCATTCTGCATTATTTGGACCTTCTTGTTCATTCAGCAAATGTTCTACATGAACTTCTTTCTGTCTGTGAGTAGAAACATGGAGTCTGTGTGTCTCAGTGATGGACAGGTTTGTTTCATACAGAGCAGGAAGTGGAACAGGTCGAACACTTTGCAGTATTTTTACTCTCAGTTAATGTCGCTGTCTTCTTGTACTCGACTACATCTCAGAGGTAACTATCGTACTCAGGCTGTGTACAGACACTAAAAAGTGAAAATGAGCTGCAGTATCAGAAACATTTCACAAGGTGGAGCTCGGACACAAACAATAAACGACCCAACATTTGGTGTGTCAGCATGCATACAGCATATTTGTTGCTTCATGCAGAGTCGTGACGATCAGAGTTATTCAAGTGTTCTGTGTAGCTTCAGCTGAGTTGTGAGGCTATAAAAGCTAAAATATCCCAAACTGACCGTTCAGTTAGTCATCACCTCACTGCACACTCAAAACGTACCAACACGGTGCTTTAAATCACTCAGCGATGCTCCACAGAAAAGACGACAGGAACAGTCAGAACATCATATTAGAGGTTAGCATCAACCCAACAGTGTGAAGCTAACAGAAACACCGTGCAGAGTCCCTGTAGGCCGACTCACTCCAGCCTCCACATGAAGGAAGCAGCGCTGCAGCAGACCAGGCTCTGCCTCCACGTCACATGACCCGGCAGGAGGGAGGAGGAGGGAGAGCAGGAGGTCGTCTACAGGTGAACACCTCCACCACACCTCCATCATAACACCACCACACCTCCACCACACCTCCATCATAACACCACCACACCTCCATCATAACACCACCACACCTCCATCATAACACCTCCACCACACCTCCATCATAACACCTCCACCACACCTCCATCATAACACCACCACACCTCCATCATAACACCACCAAACCTCCATCATAACACCACCACCACACCTCCATCATAACACCTCCACCACACCTCCATCATAACACCACCATCATAACATCTCCACCACACCTCCATCATAACACCTCCACACCTCCATCATAACACCTCCACCACACCTCCACAACACCTCCACCACACCTCCATCATAACACCTCCACCACACCTCCATCACACCTCCATCATAACACCTCCACCACACCTCCATCACACCTCCACCACACCTCCACCACACCTCCATCATAACACCTCCACCACACCTCCATCACACCTCCACCACACCTCCATCACAACACCTCCACCACACCTCCATCACACCTCCATCATAACACCTCCACCACACCTCCATCACACCACCATCATAACACCTCCACCACACCTCCACCATAACACCACCACACCTCCACCACAACACCACCACACCTCCACCACACCTCCATCATAACACCTCCACCACACCTCCATCATAACACCACCATCATAACATCTCCACCACACCTCCATCATAACACCTCCACACCTCCATCATAACACCTCCACCACACCTCCACAACACCTCCACCACACCTCCATCATAACACCTCCACCACACCTCCATCACACCTCCATCATAACACCTCCACCACACCTCCATCACACCTCCACCACACCTCCACCACACCTCCATCATAACACCTCCACCACACCTCCATCACACCTCCACCACACCTCCATCACAACACCTCCACCACACCTCCATCACACCTCCATCATAACACCTCCACCACACCTCCATCACACCACCATCATAACACCTCCACCACACCTCCACCATAACACCACCACACCTCCACCACAACACCACCACACCTCCACCACACCACCATCATAACACCTCCACCACACCTCCATCATAACACCACCACACCTCCACCACACCTCCATCATAACACCACCATCATAACACCTCCACCACACCTCCATCATAACACCACCACACCTCCATCATAACACCTCCACCACACCTCCACCACACCTCCATCATAACACCTCCACCACACCTCCACCACCACACCTCCATCACACCTCCACCACACCTCCACCACACCTCCATCATAACACCTCCACCACACCTCCATCACACCTCCATCATAACACCTCCACCACACCTCCATCACACCTCCATCATAACACCTCCACCACACCTCCATCACACCACCATCATCACACCTCCACCACACCTCCACCACACCTCCATCATAACACCTCCACCACACCTCCATCACACCACCATCATAACACCTCCACCACACCTCCATCACACCTCCATCATAACACCTCCACCACACCTCCATCACACCACCATCATAACACCTCCACCACACCTCCATCATAACACCTCCACCACACCTCCATCACACCACCATCATAACACTTCCACCACACCTCCATCATAACACCACCACACCTCCACCACAACACATCCATCACACTTGGTGTCTCATTGTTCCCTCCAGATGTAAAGAGGGTCAAGATGGAGACAGGAAGTACTGGGTCTCAACTGCTCTGAGCAACACACACACACACGTCTCCTCTGTGTGGCTCCACCAGAACTCATCCAGCAGAGCTGATATCGGGTCAGCTGAGTGGCATCAGGCCTGTGAGCCTCCTGGGCCACCGTACAGTTACAGTAAGAAGAACCACCAACAGAGCGATGGAAGCTGAGAGTGTTTGTTCCTCTCTGATCTTCATCACTGACAGTCCTTCATTGGATTCACTTCATCTGACAGAGCTGAAGCCCCGCCCCTTCCTGTTCCCTTCATGGACCTTCATGATCAAACCTGTGTCTGCTAATCAATGAAGAGACAGATAAAGTATTGATCCTGTCTGGACTGAGTCGTGACTCACACACACGATATCTGTGATCATGTTATGACGTCAAACATGTAGTTTAGTGTTAAAGCTCCGGGAACTACATCGTCGCATTTAATAGACGTCACTAACATGGCTGCCGCCTCGGAGAACAGAGAAAAAGTATCTGAAACGATTAAAATCACAATTAATCTGCTCACACTGACACCTGCGGTTACAGAAGGTGACAGTGCGTCAGTTAGCGATGTTTACGTTACGGGATGACGTCACTGTTAGCCGGTTAGCTTACGGCTACATTCAATGGAGCCAGAGTAACTAAATCTCGCGGCTCTTCTAGACTATCCAGATGTTATCGGACCTCCTGGGTCTCATCATGACCCTGACTCACCTGCTGTACACGACACCGGCGGTACCGTCAGCAGACCGGCCGCGGTACCGACCAGCACCAGCAGCTGGACACACATCATCGTCCCCCGGTGCTGACAGCACGAGCCGCAGCAGGGACGTGGAGGAGCAAAGTGGATCCTCTCACTGGTTCGACCCGCCTGTCGACGGCTGACTGGGTCACAGAAGAACCCAGAACACTCATGGTCTGAAATCTGAGAGTCTCTGAAGATAATACAGCAATAATAAAGGCGCTGTGGTCTGAGCGAGGACGGCTGACTGACTGCTGCTTCTTCTTCTTCTTCTTCTTCTTCTTCTTCTTCTTCTTCTTCTTCTTCTTCTTCAGTTGAATGAGTGCTGCCACCTGCTGTACCGCCTGTGTGTCGCCTCAGGGCCTCGAGCACTTCACCTCACACCAGTGTTTAATAATGATTTAACCCCCCAATAAAAATATATACATTATATATTCACTTATATAAATAAACCAGAATGATATGTTAGTCTACACCTGTGATTGTAACAAAGAGATCCGCTTCTTCTTCTTCTTCTTCTTCATTTCATTAGTATTATTGATGAAGGATAAATATTAAACCACTTTTGCTCTGATGCAGCATGTCATGTGTAAAGTTACTAAAGTTATCAGATAAATATAGAAGAAGAAGAAGAAGAAGAAGAAGAAGAAGAAGAAGAAGAAGAGGAAGGTGTGTCTCCTCACTCATATCGAGCGTCCACAGACAGACGGTGGCCTTCACGTCACTGAGGCCATGTGATTTTTGACTTTATATATCAAATAGTTTTTTAATGACTGAAGCAGATGTGAGGCAGGTGAGGAGGACCTGTGGTTTCCTCTGCAGCTGCATGAACCACAGCAGGGTGAGAGTCAGTCAGAGAGGAAGGAGGAGGGTCTGACTGATGTGACCATGAAGTGATGAAGTGTAGATGTCATATGAGTCGGTGTCAGGATGGAGGAAACATGTCTGCTGCGTCTGCTCTGTAAGTACTCAAACATCAGCTGGAAGAAACACACACTTTGTTTTCTGGAACATGAACAGACGTCAGTGTCCATGTTACTCTGACAGGACGTCACTTTTCACAGTGTTGCTTTAAAAACAACAGGAGCTGATGATGTTTCTCTGATACGACTGTCCTCCTCTGTGTTTCCTCTCAAACCAACCGGAGTGTCTTTTGTCTGTAGTTGTGACGTCACTGCTGAGCGGCTGCACACACCAAGGTGAGAACACTTCAGACAGGATGCACTGAGGAGAGTTTAACAAACGTTGGGTTTCTTTTGGTGTCTTTCATGTTTTCTAAACTGTTAAATCATCTCCTCGTCCTCCAGCCTCTCTGAACATCAGTCCTCACAGCTCTCAGCTGTTTGAAGGAGAGTTTGTCTCTCTGAGGTGTGAGGAGGACCACAGCTCTGATGGATGGACGGTGACGAGGAACACGACCAAGACCAGAGAGACCAGGACTCAGTGTGGACCTGACTGGGGAGAACAAGCCGGCTCTTCCTGCACCATTAGCTACATGGACCCGTTGGACACTGGAGTTTATTGGTGTGAGTCCACAGGCGGAGCAGCCAGTAGCAGCATCACCATCACTGTCACTGGTAAGATGAGGCTGTGCAGTCGGTGCTGATGAAGCTGTGTAGGTGGATGAAATGATGTAGTTTGTCTGTGTATTGAGGTGGAGCAGTGATCCTGCAGAGTCCTGTCCACCCTGTGATGGAGGGAGATGATGTCACTCTCACCTGTACAACAAAGACCTCCATCCTCTCAGCTGGTTTCTATAAAGATGGCTCCTTCATCAGGACTGAGCCTACAGGTCACATGACCATCCACCATGTTTCCAGGTCTGATGAAGGATTCTACAAGTGTAACACCATCAGTGATGGAGAGTCTCCACCCAGCTGGATCACTGTCACAGGTCAGGAGGTTCCCTTTGATATCAGGACTCATTTCATCCACATGTTCACCTGACCAGGTGAGATTCTCTCTACAGGTAAACCTACAACAACAGCCCCGCCCCCATCTTCAGCCCCGCCCCCTGCATCCACCCCCCTCTTTCTCGTGCTCCTCCACCTGGTGGTGTTCTGTCCGTACTGCATCTCCACTGTCATCATGGTGTCTTTATACCGACGCAGGTCCACAGGTAACAATCAATCAATCAATCAATCAATCAATCAATCAATCAATCAATCAATCAATCAATCAATCAATCAATCAATCAGTCAGCTGATGACTGACAGCTGTTGATAAATGATGTCACTCTCTCCTTCTGCAGGAAATTACCTGCCCGTCTCCATGGAGATGGCTCCTCCCACCCAGGCTGAGCAGGGATTGGCTGATGGGTACGATGATGTCATGGCTGCTGTCACCACAGAGCATCACCTCTGAGTTGATCCAACGTGTTCTCCTTCTTCTTCAGTCACGTTTCCTTCGTAGGAGCCAGAACTCTTCCTGTGGAGCTGCTCACCTTCTCGGTTCTGTTCTTGTGGATCCTGCTGCTTCTTCTTGTGAGACCCGCCCTCCTCCACCTCTGATTGGCTCGTCTCTATCGATTCCCCACAATGAAACCACGCCCACTTCCATGTGACGGAGGCCTCGACTTTCTGTGAAGAGGTCGGTGTGTTTACCAGGAAACTACAGGTCATAAACTGCTGCATCAGCACCACCAGAACATCTGACACAACCAGAACCTCACCAAACTCAGACTGTGGACTCGTAGTAACAGAACCAACGAAGGCGACCAATCAGAGCCTGACAGGGTGGATTTCGCCAGAGAAGCAGTTGGGTCCATAAGAACACTGTTCTGTCTCAGTTCACCTGTGATTTGGATCCTTGGCAGCAATATTTAGATTCTTTCTGCTGCCGTCTCCTCCGCTCAGTTTAAAACCTTCAGACTGGCTGTTTGACCTCCACTTATTGTAGTCACATTGCACTGAGTCCTTCTGCTGGTCCACTGTGGTCCAAACAGAACCTTCTGTGTCTTTACCCAGAACACAGAACTCAGACTCAAGTCTCAGGCGGTACTTCGGTCCAAGTTCATTGATGACGATGTGAGTTGTCTGTTTGTTGCCCTGCAGTGTGTTAACTGAAGCTCTGTGGTATAACTATCAAATCACTTTCTGAGTGTGTAGATTTATTAGGCTGTTTGATTAATTTGATTAATGATTAACATTAAGTGAACTTTATTCAGTCTTATACTTTGTTGTTGTTGAATTACACCTTTAATTTAACATGCGTATGGAACACAAATCACCAGACTTTCTGTTAAAGACGACATTAAAGTGAAATGTGATGATATTAGAGACTTTGCACATTTCCTGCTTCTCAAACTGGCAGAATGTTTTTGTAACATTTGTTCCACTCTGCACAGCAGCGGCTTCTTCCTGTGAGGCGTCTGATCTACCTGACGGTGATGTTTCTGTTCTTGTGGTTTAAGGTGAGAACTTCTCTTGTTAACAGAGGTGAGAAGCTTTGTAGTCGTCAAGTTTCCTGTTTCCATCTTTCCGTGTTGTGCAGTCAGAGGAGAGAAACCTTCGTCTGATGTTTCAACTCATCTCCAGTCTGTCGCTAATAAAATGATGCTGGATCCATAATGAACGTGTCTGGTTGTTATTGTTAATGTGTTATAAAACCGTTCATGCGATAATTATTATAGAACAAAAAATGATGTTTTCTTTCATTGTTTCAACTATTAAAAAAGTGAAAAATCGTTCCAATAACTATTTTCTTGCAGCATTTGTTATTTTGAAGGCGTCATGTAGACGTGACCATCGTGCAACTCCAATATAAACTGAGTGGTTAATAGTTTCAACTGATTTTTCAACTAAATGAGAAGTTAGAAATATTTTTATTTGACTGAAGACACATCTGTCCACTCCAGAGGACGTCAGATTCTAACTGTTGGACCTTTGTTAAATAAAAAGTGAAGTTGTGTAAAGATTCCAAGTAAATCTAAGGCATTAAATAATAAGTCACAGAGACGTAGAACACCCTGCAGTGAGTCCCCGCCAGCCTCCACCATTTTGACTTCATGACATATCTCAGATGAAACATGTAAACGTGGACCAGGCTTCTCCACCTGCTGGTCAGAACTTGGTACTCCACTAGAACCTCCACATCTATGTGTCATGTCGAGGGTTTAAAGGGTGACTTAAGTGTGAAGAATATACACGTTTAATGTTATTAATGAGAAACTTGTTAACAGTTAATCTTCAGTTTAACAAAAAAGCCTCATGAGTTTCTTACTGTAGCTTCTTAGTCTGTAACCTTTAAGTGCACAACAACGGATGTTTTAAAATGAGTCATTATAAATGCATATTTATGTAAATATTGATGTTAATAAAGAAACAAAAACAATTGTAAAGGTTTAAAACTAAGATGATAGTTAGACTCAATATTATAAACAAATGAAGGAACTGAAGGTTTTATTAAAAAGTCTTTTGTCAAGTTTCTTATAAGTCTCGTAGTCTAACAAATATTGTATCATTAATGCTTTTGTCAACACTTCAGTTCTATTAATGTTAATAAGCATCTTATATGAACTTACAGGGTCTCATTAACTATTAATCAACACTTGTTCCTGATACAAAGTTACATGAGTCACATTGTTACATTCACAGTATTTATTTAACATTCACAGTTACTGAACCATCAAGAAAACAAAGACACACATTAAAACATCAAATATCAAAATCAGCTCAACATTCAGACTCAGAGAGAAAAACATGAAGCCCAACATTTAATTTTATTACAAAATATAAACTTTGACAAACAATACAAGAGAATCAGTTCGTCTCAGAAATGATGCTCGGTGGTGACGTCATCATACGGCTGGTCCACCTCCTCGCCATCCTCTCTTAAAACCGCCGGCTTCCTTCCTGCAGAGTGAGTCATTAATGAGTCAGTTATTAGAATAATGGTTTTTAGTCTCAGACTCTCTCCTGGAAGTTGTAGCAACGAGCGAAACAAGGGTTATCTTTAAGAAACTTGTTGATTTCTCTCGTTGGAACTCTAACACAAGAACACGACTCAACACCATATATCTAAATGTGTTAAGAAATTTTAAGTAACATGCTTTTTCCTTAAACAATAGATGAACTCAAGACTTGCTGATTAGCTTGTTAGCTGCTGCGTCATGCAAATAATAACTGTACGACAAGCACATTGAAATCCATCATTATCAAGGCAGCTGTGAATGTGAAACTCATGATTTCAGTCTGCAACAGTCCCGTCAGTGTCAGCTGCATTTTTGGTGATAATTAGCTAATGTTAGCTTGCTACCATGCTAAAATAACATGGGACACAGAGTAAACATTAAAGATGGAGATGTTAGCATTGTTATTGAAAGCATGCTAGCATAATGTTTCTAGCATTTAGTCTGAGAACCAAAGATGTTTTGTTAAAACCTCATCACTGTGTTGGAGGGTTTGTGTGAACGGAGAGCAAATAACTGAATCATGCTTCTGGACTTTTCACATTTTATTGGACCGAATGGGTCAATTTCTGTCATTTCTCTGGACCGGATGTTTGGTTATTTACGTAGGTAGGAGTAGGTCAGTGTTACCTGTGAGCATCTGACGAAGTAACGGCACCATTAAGTAAGTGGAGATGCAGTACGGAGTGATCTTCAGAAAGTAGCAGATCCCTTTCAGCACAGGCAGCCAGGTGGATGAGGCCGTGTCCTGAGGATCTAGACAAACAAACACACCTGGTCAGGTAACGTCTTCAAAGACATTATGAGACTCAGTTCAGCAAACGTAAGAGAAGAAGGAGTCTCTGTGCCGACTTTGAGATGTGACAAACAATCACAACGTTGGACAACAATTAAAAGGCAGATTTACAGCAGCCTTATCATTTCATCTGGGTCCATTCAACTGGATTCTGGTCGAGGCTGATCGGGTCCATTTGAGTTGAGTCTCGGTGAGTCAAAATTTGTTGATTCTAGTGCAGTTGAATCGGATTGGGTTGACTTGGGTGGAGTCTAGCTGGGTCCAGTCGGATTGACTCAAGTGGAACCTGGTAGAATTAGGTCCAGTCAATCGACTGAGTCATGTCAGGTCAAATCAAGCGCAGTTTAGTTAAGTTGAGTGTCTGGTCGGGTTCACTGGGGTCAGTTCGAACAGAGTCTGGTCAGGTCTGAGTGGGTCACCTGACTGGAGCCTGGTCGTCTCAGGTCGGGTCGATTCAGGTAGAAAAACATTTCCTCCTCATACTCACCTAAAACAAACAGCCAGCTGGATGGAGATGCTCCATGACCCCTGATGGTGTTACACTTGTAGAGTCCTTCATCAGACCTGGAAACATTGTGGATGGTCATGTGACCTGTAGGCTCAGTCCTGATGAGGGAGCCATCTTTATAGAAACCAGCTGAGAGGTTGGAGGTCTTGTTTCTGCAGGTCAGAGTCACATTTTCTCCCGTCCTCACAGGGAGGACAGGAATCCTCAGGATCAGTCCTTCATCTGAGCACAGAGACAAAATACGACTTAAAAAAACACAAGAAATTAAATCTATGTAGGATGTTAATTTTTTTTATTGTACTATATTGTATTGTATTGTAATGTATTAAGGTCTGCAATCTTTTAGATTCGATGGATCCGGATTCTCTGGTTCAATCTTTATACCATTCTTGGTTTATCAGTTAAGCAAGTGCTAGTAGCTGTTTAGGGGTCAGTAACAAAGTCGTCACAGGACATCGTTACTGTGGCTGCTTTGTTTGGATCAAATGATTTTGTGCATGAAAATAGTTGTCGATAAAGTTCTGAACATTTATGACACTTCACCTGACTTTATATCAACATGGAGGGAGGAGACAATGACTGGATTTAAGACTTCGGGATGAAGAGTTCCTAAACAATGAACTGAACACCAAAAAAGAACATTTAATAGCTGATAGGTTGTTTGTGTTTGTACTGTTAGCAACCAGGTTAGCTTGCTAGTTTTTTAGCGAGTAGGTTGCTAGCTTGGGGGTTGTTTTTGTGGTTTGCTCTCGAGAGTTTGAGGATTGTGAAAAATCTAGCAACATGAAAGACAAACAGATATTACCAACAACCTTCATCTGCTTCAGTCTGCCAACACTGAATGTTTTCATGGATCAATAAAAGAAAAGTTTTGTCATGTGGAAGCTGTTCTCGTCATTGCTCTTACCGACCACCGTCAAGTGGACAGAGTTGCTCCGCTGCCTCCCAGGAGACTCACACCAGTAAACTCCGCTGTCAGTCTTCTTGACTGTTGGGAGGGCGCAGCCATCTTTGGTGGTACTTCCCCAATTCGTTCCGCAGGTTTGAAGGGTCAGCTTGCCACGCGAGGTGGTGGTGTTTACAGCCCTCATGACCCTCCAGCCGTGAGAGTGGCTGTTGTCACCACAGGTCAGAATTATGTTCTCATACTCATGCAGCTGTGTTGAGTCAGGTGACACTGAGAGCAAGGCTGGGGGAGAGTATTCTGGGGACACAGAAATAGGCTGTTCAGATGGCATCACAACATCTGTCCTGAGCGGTCCGACCACATTCAGAGGTGGTCTGAGCTGAGTGTGACCACAGGACCGCTGACTCAACTGACATCCTTTGAGAAAGAAGAAGAAATAGAAGAAGACGCAAAAGAAGAAGAGGAAGGAGAAGAAACCACAACACCAAGCAGAATTTATTACACACTGTCTGAAAATGTAAATAGCTGTTTGGTTTCTGTTAACCTGCTAATATTAGCGGCAGAAGTTTGTGAAGTCTGTACCAACCATTGAACCAGTAACCACAACATCACCAGACTCCATTAACAAATGTTTTGATTTGTTGAGTTGTTGAGTTAAAACAAACTTTATAACGTAGTGAAACTGTGTCTCTGACAGATTCTGACTCATTGTGTCTTTGTTGTAAATTCAGCATTAAATGTTTCAGCTGAAGTTGTTTGTCTCCTTGTAAAAAGTGTCAGTTTGTGGCAGCATGTCTGTACCAGCCTGTCTGCTTCTGTGTCTAAAGTGCTAAAGTCTTACCTGCCAACACTGATCAGCTGTTTGAACACACTGTTTACACTGATTTCACCATTTACACTCCATTTATGAAAGAAGAAACATGTTATTGATCTGAACATGTCACATGTTACAAAGACACTAAACAGGAACAATATAGGCGACTTCTTTGTCCCCGTGGAGAAAGTCACCAGACTCCCTTAACAAATGTGTCAGTTTAGTGAGTTGTTGAGTTGGAGACACTTTATAAACTCTGTGAAACTCTGTCTCTGACTCATTCTGCATTATTTGGACCTTCTTGTTAATTCAGCAAACGTTCTACATTAACCTCTTTCTGCCTTGTGTGAAAACATCGTGTCTCCAGGACACACGCTAATGTCAGCTGCACAATGACGGACTGAGAGCTGACTTTCACTGAGGGACTCAGCAGGCAGTTCCTCTAACCTCCACTAGATGCTGCTCAAAGAAAAGGTTGAAATCACAAACTTCTCTGTCAACAAAGCTTTCTCCTCAGTATGTAAATGTGATTTGAGTCATTCACTGAAGTTACGTTGTGTTTTATAGTCTTGGTCACATGTGATATGAGCAGGATCATGATCTTTACCTTTCATCCCCAGCCAGCTGGGTGGAGACTCTCCATCACTGCTGATGTTACACTTGTAGAATCCTTCATCAGACCTGGAAACATGGTGGATGGTCATGTGACCTGTAGGCTCAGTCCTGATGAAGGAGTCATCTTTATAGAAACCAGCTGAGAGGATGGAGGTCTTTGTTGTACAGGTGAGAGTGACATCATCTCCCTCCATCACAGGGTGGACAGGACTCTGCAGGATCACTGCTCCACCTCAACACACAGACAAACTACAGCGTTTCATCCACCTACACAGCTGTCAGTCTGATCAACAGCTGCTGATACATTTTAAAAACTGAGACAGAAGCTTTGTTGAAGGATGAGCTGCTCACTGAGTCATCTTACAGACCCTGAATCACTTCCTTGTATCAGTTCCCATTTATACACTTCATGTGAATCAGAAGTGTGCTGCTGACTCCAGCTGATTTGTCTGTGACTCTTCCCATGTTATGAGTCACACATATGCTTTATGAATATCAATTCTGTGTGTGAAGAAATGTCCACGAACAGGAAGAAGAAGAGAAAGTGTTCATGCCATGTTGTGAATCTTACCAATGGTGATGTTGATGGTGTTGCTGCAGTCTCTGTGTTTGGATTCGCACCAGTACACGCCGCTGTCGGACTGTTTGGTGGTCAGTATGAGGCAGGCGGAGGGCTGCTGGTCGCCCCAGCCATCACCACACTGGGAGAAAACTTGATCTGAACTGGGAAACATAGACACATGATAGATATCAAACAATGTTAAAACATGACGGTTGATTTCTTTATTAACCAACAGTAAATCTGTTTCATGACAGTGGATTCTAGTGAAATTCTCCCTTTAGAAACTGCACTGAGCAGATTGATGCTAGTTTGAAAACCTGAATCAAACCGTCTGGTTCTGTCTTGTATGTTCAGGGCGTTATCTTAAATTTCCAGACCAGAGTCTGAGGAAGATATGTCGACATACTCTCTAAGTTAAATTTGTAAGTGAGGATGACTAATTGATTTTCAAAAGTAGGAGAGGCTGATAACATGCACATCACAAACATGTAAGGCCAACAGGAATCAACAGAAAGGTAACCTGCACACTCACACCACAGACCAACAAAAAGCTGGTCTGAGGTCAGAGGCCCAGCCTGATGCATCTACACTGGCAGGTTCACTACAGGTGTCAGATTATGAGGTCTGTTTTCACTCATTTTAATGTTTGATTAATGTCACTGCTGAAAATATTGTTGAACACTTCATCAGTAAAACAGAAAGCTGTAGTTATAAACTGTCAGGACGGAGGAAACTCTGAGGATTTATCAGGACACAACTGTTTTCTGAGCCTGGACTGTGTGTGAGAGCGTTTGGTGTGTAGAGAACAGAACTTTAATTAACACAAGATCCTGACTGATTCTGTCAGAACTTAATCCACAAAGTTAAACTGCTGGACCTCAGTAGAAATTTACATTTGATGCAACTTTTCTGATCGTGATAGCATTGTGGTAGATACAAATTCCAGGTCAGTACATGTGAGGTATGTGTGTGATGTCATTATAATGTTTTGTGTTGAAAACTTGCATGTTGAAGTAACACAGTGATCCTCACTGATGTTGGACACACCCTATATGACCTTTGCGTCTCGGACTTAAGGCCATTATTTACATCGAGGTCCTAAACGTTGTCTGGGATGGATCATCAACAATGATCAAGATTCAGAATGAAACCAGTTAGACCTTAAAAACAACCGATGATTTGGACAGTCATCATCAAAAGAAGTCTATCAGATTTATTGCTTATGACATCAAACCCAGAGAAGATGGCTGGTGGTAAACTAACCCGGTTGTGTATCTCCACACTGTCCATTCACCGGAGCTGTGCTCACAGCTCACAGTAATCTTCCTGTACTCTCTAAACTGAGACATGTAGGGGCTGACGGTCACATGGGCTGGAAGAGAGACAAAAACAGAACTTTATTCTGTTATTCTGTAAACTTCTGTCAGTCACCAGTTTTCAAAACAGGTCGTAGCTTCTTCAGGACAGGCAGGTAAAGAGCAAAATAGGTGGAAAGCAATGGCTGAAATGCATTCTGGGAACCCATCAGGTATCATCTGACAATGATTTGGATCTAATTTAGATATCAGTCTATAGAGATTCAACCTATGCAACAACTCCATGCTCCCTTATAGTTGCAAAGTGGACTAATATCAACACAGATTACTGATTGAAAGAACTACGTTACATTCAACCACTGGTCATATATTTTGTTAAATCTTGTCGATAAATAAACTGCAGTGAAAAGAACGATATGTCTGAAATGCAGGACAAAGCAGAGAAGTTCAGACAGCACGGCTCATCAGACAGAGTTACAGTCGGTAAGGACGACAGAGGCAGCAAACAAATACAAAGAGCAGACACATGTATGAACAACATGTGCGTGAGGAGTCAGGTGTGAACGAGGACACTGAACAAGGTAACTTATTAAAGTATAAATCATTTGTATCATAGCTGTGAATGTCTGCAGCCCCTCGCCTCCATCACTCATCTGAAAGTACAAGACCCGTCCAACATCCCATCTCATGTGCTGAGAATAGAAGGATGTGTGAACCTCCCACAGACTGCAGACCAGCCTACACCAGGTTTCTACCTGGATCTGATCTGATGAGGCGACACAACATCTTAAAGAATCTGAGTTTGTGGTGGACACTGACTTTAAAATAAGTTAGTGCTAGCTGCTGGATGGAAACAGGAAATGCAGATGGTCTCTGGTGTTGACGTTTGAGGTTTTACTGTGTTTCCAACCAACCCGTTACTCAGTTACTATGACCATGAGCGAGCGGCGCCGTCAGCTCACACACAGGCGTCACTTCAGGTTATTTGTAGGAACAACTGATGCTGCTGAGGAGGTGAAATTGTCTTTGCAGCAAGCGAGCGGATTTCAGACAGACAGGAAACACTGAGCGGTGGGCGGCAAAAACACATCAAAGTTCATCAGAGATTTTCAGAATATACTAACATTAACAGCATAATGCCAGCCTGAAACTGCATACACTTTAATCACACAGAGAGAAATTCATGAGAGCTGAAACTCACCACGACTGTGGGCAGATGTCCTGGAGACCGTCAACAACACTGAAACAACCGGCACAGATCACACACTTACATATTGTTGCTTTATCAATGGTTTAATTTTTAATAACTGCTGAAATCACAATCAGACAGTTCAGCATCCTGATTTCCTTTAAATTCAAAATAAAAACATCTGCAGTGTTGATTTGACTCAAAGTGAAGTGAATGTTTTGGATTGAAATGATGAATCTACTTACAGACGAGCAGCAGCGTTGACTTCATGTCGTCTGCAGGGTGGAGCTTCACTGACCGTCTGGTAGCAAATGTGGTTTATTTTACATCCTCTTCTTTAAACCACAAGCGGGGTAGGAGGAGGTGTGAGCTCTGCACACAACGCTGAACAAAGTACACGCCACTACTTTTGATCAAACTTAGTTCTGGGATCCAAATATGAAAATGTCTTTGACAAATGTTTTCATCCGTCATTTTTAATGTTTCCAAGTATATTTAAGCACCACCTGCTGTTTGCTGTCACCTGTTCATGTGAACAGTGAGCTGCAGAAACAAGAGACAATGCTCACATCCTGTTTGTCTCATCAGATGTGGCCTCATGTCCTTTCACCTCATACTAAAAGGACAGACAGCTGCATGAAGGAGCAGCAGTCAACATCATTATACAAAGAAATCCGCTGTGAAGGATTCCTCAGTTCAACTTCCTAGAAAGTCAAATCAGAATAATTCAGGAAAGATGCTTCTTAGATTAGCTGAATGCCTCTGTCCTGTCTGTATTCTAAACATAAAGCTAGCGGCTGGTTATCTCAGCTTAGCATGAAGACTGGAAATTGGGGAAACAGCTACAGCTTGGCTCTATTTAAATATAAAACAATTAAGATACCAGCTTGCTGGTCAGCATCTTTATTTGACTTCAGCTTCTCTGTTCCAACAGGCCTGTACAGATGTTAGCTTCTCTAGCAGGCTAACAACACTGTTGGCTTCTTCGACAGGCTTACAGCAATGTTAGCTTCTTCACACTAACATCAGTGTTAGCATCTCCACTCCAACAGGTTAACATTAAAGTACTGGAGAGATGCGTGTACCACAACTAATACTGGAGCAATGCTAAGGCTTGTAGCTTTTAGAAATGACTTCTTTAGAAATGAACATCCCTTTCGACAGTGTGGTTTCTTGTAGATGGCTGCAGTGTGGTCTTGACACATGTTCCAAATAAACAGGAAACACCCAAAGACAGATTCATATGTGGCTTTTGTAGTTTCAAAAGGTCCTCGTTTACTTCACCGTGCTGTGTCCACTGTTGACCACCCTGCTGGAAAAACCAGCATAGACCAGCATAGACCAAAAATATGCTGGTTTTTCCAGCAGGGTGGAAAATGAGCCCACATCTAACTAGATTAATCCCATCAGCAAACAGTTTCTTCAACACATTAAAAAACCAGTGACAGTATTTGATTAACTGGACCAAGTTTCTCCTAAAGATACGACATGGCTTCTCTACTAGGCTAACATCAATGTTAGTTCAGTTCCTGATTCCCCAACAGATTCATATAAATGCCAACTTTTCTACCAGGCAAAAATCAATGTTAGCTTCCAATCTCTGAAAGGAAACAACGCTTGAAACTTCTCTGACAGTTAACTTCTCCAACAGGCCAATTATTAAGGTTAGCTTCTCTTTTTGCCTGTTAGCTTCTCCCAACAACAGTGTTTAGCTCGTCCACCTGGCGTACACTGAACTTAGCTTGTCTGACAGGCTAAGAACAACATTAGCTTCTCAGAACTGCTGCTTTATGTAGAGGAGGTCACATTTATATTTACTGATAAGTGTTTATTGAGCATTTTATTGAAGGCACACATAAAAGACCAGTTAAAAATCACCTGTCATCACAATAACTGCTGGAAATATTTAGGTTGATAAAGGATCAATTACAGAAGATCACAGAATACATAATGTCATACATATAATACGATATTCATATACAGCAGAGGTTACATACGCATGGCAAAGATACTTTATAAAACATATCATGAACTTCAGAAGGTTAACTTAAGGTGCGTCAAAGCTTTATTTGTCCAACCATACGCTTCACAACTTGCTCTCGAGGGTCCCGTTGTCTTTTTCATGGCCGGTCACACTCAAAGTTGCATCTTCACCTTCTGTCTCGCCTGCTGAGATTAAGATCAAAAGGGTTGTTAAATGTGATTTCAAACCATCAAATGTAAAAAGATGCAAGTGGATGTGTGTGTGCACTGACCTTTGACCTGCAGGGCCAAGAGACGTGGTCCCGCCAGTCCGATACCCAGTGCTCCGATAGGTGCTGTGGTCAGGATGGCTAACACGGCCAACGTTAGCACGTCCAAACCGAATTTTATCAAGGCCTCATCCCCCTCCTCCCTCGCCATGTCCAACGCCTTGGAGCCAATAGCAGCCTGACACAAAATGAGCAAATGAGCACAAATAAAGATGCTCTGAACACTTCAAGTACATGTTTATCATTGATGCCTGGGCATTCAAGAGTCTCTAAGACATCCAGGAGGTTTTACACATCCTTCAGATGGTTCTAGAGGTACATTTAAAACGTAAATGCTGTAATTGTATTATTAATCTATGAGTCTTTTGGGTCCTAAAGGTCAATTAAAAGGTGCAAATGATGACTGCAGAGGCTCTAGATGTTATATGGGCAGTTATAGGAATTGTTGGTTTTAGTAGTTGTACAAGTTTAAGGGGTCCTACAGGAAGTTTTTGTGGTCGTTGATGAGGCTGTAGAGGTCTTCCAGCTAGTTCAAATGGTCCTTTAGAAGGTTCTAGTAGTCATGGAGGAGGTGTTAGGGGCTATTATTTGGTATCCATCAGGGATGAGGTTCTAGAGGTCCTGTTGTTGTGGTACACACATACGGACCTGTACGGTGGCTTTAGGCAGCCAGGCCACAGCGATGAAGACTTTCTCCTTCAGGTTGAATCCTCCAAAATGAACCAGCAGGAAGGTGACGAGCACTCGGATCACCAGACCGATACTGATGCAGCCTAAACCTAGACCTGAACACAGACACCAGACAAACAGCAGCCAAAAGTTGTTAAAATAAAGTGTTTGCTCACTGGTCCACTTGGTTCCTAGTACTGAGACCAGGTCCAAATGATATTCTGTTTGTTTCGAGTATAGCTCTTACCCACTGTGCTGGGGTTGAGCTTTGTTATGGTGATCTCTGCTCCAATCAGACCAAAGAGGAGCGGCTGGAAGACATCCCATGAGAGGCCCACCATGGCTGCCACTGGAGCCTGGATGTAAAGATACAGAACAACCTCAAACAGCCGGGCCTGAATAGATCCAGTGGTGTCATCAGTTAAAAGACTGCTGATGTTGTGCGAAATGATTTAAGTGAATCAGATGTGTGTTACCTTGTCTTTTTTCCAGCCCAGAGCAGCCAGAAAGGCCAGCACCAGTGTACAAAGACCACCAGCTCCAGCAAAACCAATAACATGACTGAAGAAGACAGAAAATATGGACAGACCCAACAACATGAGGGTTCTCCTCAACACCAGGTCCTCCTGCAGGGAGACAGGCAGGGATTTAAAGAATTAATCCAGTTACATTAAGATTTACGGTGGCGTAACACAATCTCAAACCACACTCTCACCATGTCATTGCTGGGGAAGCAGCACAGAAACAGACCCAAGATCAGCCCGGCTATGATCCCTCCCACCACCTCCAGCAGCCCCTTTAATATGTTCATCCACGTCGAACCTGCGGGACAAACACAGCATATAGAACAGAATAAAATAGAACTGAAAGGAACAGAACAAAACAGAAAAGAGCGCTGCTCTCCTGTAGAGACCTGTAGAGAAGGCGATTCCGAGGCAGGTGGAGAACCCTGTTATGGCCAGAATGTCGTCAAAACTCCCTGCAGCCATCAGCAGGGTGGGGATCCCCTGAACAACAACACAGAACGTTATTAGAACCTTGATAAAATATCACAGAGTATCAACGGAACATCATGACATCAAAATGAACACTGAAAATGTTCTCAGGGCTCGTGGTGGAGCTTTTTAACACACTGTATGTTGGAGAGGACTTTAGTTTGCGATATTTTAACACACTGTTTAGATCATCAAGAGCAGGTTCTACATGTTCTTGACGTAGTGTTTTGTTATGTGGGCTCAACAAGTCCTTGAAGATTACAAGGGGGTGATTTTACTCACCAAAGGGCTTCTAGTGGTCTTTTAAAGGACTTTGTTTTCACTGAGGAGGTTCTAAGGGATCTTTCTGAGGTTCTTGTTGGTGTTGAGGTTTTTAATGGTTATTTAGGAGGTTCTAGGAGTCAATTAGTAGGTTCTGGTCGCCACAAAGGACATTTTACAAGTTCTATCGGTTATTTAGAAGGTTACTGTGGTCACTGATAAGGTCTTTTTGGCCTTTTGATCATAAATGGACATCACAGAGGTTCTTAGGGTGACACAGGGGTTCTAACAGTCATTCAGATGGTTCTCATGCTCACTAAGGGGTTAGATTCACTACATGTGGTTCTTGTACTCACCGCTAGACCAGTGGTCATCAGAGATGTGGGGGCTCCAGTAGTCATTGACGGGGTTCTAGCTGCCACTTAAGGGGTTATAGGAGTCCTGAGGATGCTCTTATGGTCATTAAGCGGGGTATAAGCTCCAATAGGTTTTTTGTTTTTTTTTTAATTCTCGTAGTCTTCAGGGGTCTAACGGGTGGTTTGGTTGGTCACTGAAGAGTTCCAGAGGTCTATCACAAGGTTCTTTTAATTGCTGAGGAGGATCTATTAGTCAGTAAGACGGGTTGGTTGGTCTTATAGATACAAGCAAACATCAAATATGTTCTTAGGGTCTTAAAGGGGTTGTAGTGGTGACTGATGAGGTTCTAGTGGTCCATTGGGTGGTTACTGGTGTCATTTAGAAGGTTCCAGCCTACAGAGACAGTTAACGCTGACTGGAACATGTCTCTGGCTGTTCACCTGCTCCCCCTGGTGGCAGAGAATCACCTGTGATCACCTGCGAGTGGAAGGTTTACCTTCTCCACTCCGTAGCCTTCTCTCTGCAGCAGCAACATCGACGGAACCACGACAGCTGGAGACACTGCAGCCAGGACGAAACTACACACACACACACACACACACACACACACACACACACAAAGAGTCATTTTCATGTATTTTCAGTACAATCTTACAGATTTAGACAGATGCGTTCATTAAGATATTGATTTTTAGCGTGTGT
Organism: Acanthopagrus latus; assembly: GCF_904848185.1. Classification (NCBI taxonomy): domain Eukaryota; kingdom Metazoa; phylum Chordata; class Actinopteri; order Spariformes; family Sparidae; genus Acanthopagrus; species Acanthopagrus latus. The sequence continues at coordinate 833,647 of NC_051048.1, read as the reverse complement.
GTGTGTGTGTGTGTGTGTGTGTGTGTGTGTGTGTTACCCCAGTATGAAGCCCCAGACCCAGGGCAGACCCAGCAGGAAGTGAGACACGATGGCGACGACGCAGGCCTCCACCACACAGGGACCGATCGCAAGACGCACACACACCGCCTTCAGACGACTCAGCGCCTGAATGAACACACATGAATGTAACAAAGTATGTGCAGTACATGTATAGTCTACTGTGTGTGTGTGTGTGTGTGTGTGTGTGTGTGTGTGTGTGTGCTCACTGAGGGGTCCAGGCCCAGTCCAGCTCTGGTCAGGATGATTGACAGGGCGATGTTCCTCAGAGCTGCAGACCAGTGAGTGTCGATGTAGACGGCGTCTGTTATGTAGGGAACGTTACGCAGCACCAGACCTGCCAGCAGCATACCTGTCACAGACATCCAGAGTATTACTTTTTTAATCTTCTGCTAATTGGCCTTGGAGTGGTTTCACCTGTGGAGGTCGTACCAAGTAGTGGGGGGAAGGGGGGCAGCGTGGGTAGTTGGATCATTCCCACCAGCTTCCCTCCGAGCACGGAGCAGATGAAGAGGATGACGAGGCCAAACAGGTTTCCTCCAGGTAAACACTCGCGTCCTGTGATGGACCAGACGACTCCGAAGAGCAGTGCGAACAGACACACTGCACACACACACACACACACACACACACACACACACACCATGAGCTTTCCTACAGCGCCATCTTTTGTCGTTCTCCTGATTCTACTTCATACACTTGAGCACATTTAACTAACGACAGCTGACGGGCACCTTCAGTAAGGAACCTGCTCTGAGGATGATTTGAATATTGAGACTGATATTAAGCGTCCATCACCTTTAGTGACGAGCAGGTTGACGAGTCCAGTCGGTCGAGGACATCTGTCCTTCAGGCTGATGCAAGACGAGCAGCAGGAGGACGAGTCGGTCGCTCCCGTCTTCATCTGAACACACAAACACAGATAACATGCAGAGTGGATTCATGTATTTGTACTGTTGTATTTGTTATACAGGATTTTACATAATTTTTGGGGAATAACTCTGAGTTCTGGGTGAGTTCATGTGGATCCAAACATTCCACTAATAACTGGAGAAACAGACCAATCAGGAAGAAGAGATTAGAATAAATATATTCTGTCTATACCAAAGAAGAAGTGATCACTCACAACCATAAAACATCAACTCTTCAATCGTCGTTACAGTTACACTCTCATCAAAACAACTGCTGCATCGTCAATAAGACCTGCAACAAACTCACAAGAACTTTGAGAACTGACAGTTAGTCAGAATCAGAATGATTTTAACCAGGTTGAAGAAATTCTGACTCGTGAATCAGGTGAGAGAAGAGACACATGGATGCTTCCTGTTTCTCTTCAGTCTTTAAAATGTCACATTTTGATAAATCGAGACACATAAGTCCAAAACTATCTCACTTGGCAGAAACTAAAACAGGACATAGACATTGTGGCCAAAAGTAAATGGACACCTCTTGTGAACTCTCAGGTTTAGCTGTCCTGATTTAACAGTGTTTCCTGCTTCAGTGCCCTCCAGTCCTCAAGTGCATACACTCCCCATAACTCTCTGAAATGTAAACACAAAGACATCAGACACGCATTCCTTGAAACGGTGCAACTTTGACCCACAAGGGGCGCCGGTATCACTGAGGTCCACTGCAAACAAACCTCCATAAATCACAGCAGAGCCGCTCAGGTGATGCTAATGGCTAACTCAGCTAATATCAATAGAGACTATCTGAGTAAATGAAAACAAAAAAGTTTTAGATTCACACATTCTGGATTCTCGTGTCCTTTCAAAATAAATGTCCATAAATGTACTTAGAAATAAACAAAAGTCCATTCAGAGCTCCCCTAAGAATCTTCCTGATTTTAACTTTTTTAAGTATCACAGTGATCCAGTGACAGTACGTCCAAGATTGCTAAGAGGAGATGCTAACTGCTATTTCATCATATCTTCAATTGAAAGTATTTGCTAAAATTAAAACAACTACAGAGTAAAGCCTCTATGGCAACAGACTTCCTGTTGCTCAGAAAAAGATTAATTCCTAAAATAAAAAGGTAGAAATAAAAACAGCAATGAAACCCATTAACAACTGGTCATTAACTTGTTGCTGTCTTAGGTTATATTAAGACTTTGTTCAGACTCAGCTGTCCACAAACATTTGGCCTGAATATGTTCAGGTTACTGACTACAACCACAAACACTCTTTCTATTAATAGTTGGCCTCAGAGTTCAGGTTTGCCTGTGTGTGTGTGTGTCTGTGTGTGTGTGTGTGTGTGTGTCTGTGTGTGTGTGTGTGTCTGTGTGTGTGTGTGTGTGTCTGTGTGTCTGTATGTGTGTGTGTGGGGGGGGGGGCATCGACCACTCACCCCGACAGTGTCGTCCATTTCGTCCGTCTTCCTCCGCGGCAGGACCGTGATCTCTCTCTCCTCTTGACAAACCTGAACTTTACTCCCTCGCTTTCACCACAGCCAGGTGTGTGAGAGAGTGTGTGTATTTAAATTAGTCATGATAACACACATGTTGCGTGTGAGTGACGGGGGAGAGAGAGAGAGACAGAGAGAGAGTGAAAAAAAGACTTGCTAACTGTTTGCTCTGAAGTAGCTGGACTAGACTTGATTTAAAACATTTAGACATTTAACATTTAAAACAAAGCTACACCTGCACGACAAGAGTGTAAAACTCTCATAACTTTGTCAAAATTAGATTCAGTGTGTTAAAAAAAAAACTCTCCAGGATGTTATTATGTCTGATGTCCAGAGACAATAAAAAACCCATTCAGAACTCCACTGAGAAAAGTCTGGATTTAACTTTCCTTCAGCATCACAGTGATCCATTGACAGTCGCCTGTACCTCCATCAGCACGCCGCTAACTGGAGCTGCTAACGGCTAAGTTTTGTCTTTTTTGTCCTTTCAGAATGCTGCAACTCTGCTTCACTGTGAAGCTCCAGGAACGTTCTGTGGACTACGACACATCACCTGACTATATACATGTTTCTATTAAATATTTTGGTGAACTGTTCCTTTACGACAATGAATCCCCAATAGTTAGCCCCGGGCTAATGGAACTGTTAGCATGGGGCTAATGGAGCTGTTAGCACTGGGCTAAGGGAGCTGTTAGCACCAGGTTAGTAGAAGCAGTGTGAATCATATAAATCTGGGCTGAGGTCAGTAATCAGGTCAATAATCTGTAAACAGAGTGATTATTGACAAAAGACACAGATCAAATCTATAAGGAGATATTCAATTTCTAGAGTTAAGTAAATGTATTAACATTGCACGCTCGCACGCACACACACACACACACACACACACACTGTTTGCACATTCCGTCTCTTGTTTATCTCACTCTTGTCCATTTGTTCGGCCTCTTTGGTCTGTCCATCATTCTCTCTCTCTCTGTCACTTAATAAACCACATTTATGTGTCATTGCAGTAATCATTAAACCTATATCTCTCTCTCTCACACACACACACACACACACACAGTCATGTGCACATAATGGAAAGTGTTCTCAGCAGAGCACTTGTTGAACTTCACTTGATCTGAATGACCTCACGACCTCTAACTCTAGCACCACCCTCAGGACGAACTGCACCTGTGTGTGTGTGTGTGTGTGTGTGTGGGTGTGTAGTAAAGGACCTGCAGTTACAGTAAATGATTCACTTTTCATCACTGTAAAACATCCAAGGACACAACAAGCCAATCAGAGCAGCAGTATATCTCTGTCAGGAGGGAGACGATCAGGAGAGGATTCAGTTTTCAATCTAAAGATCCTGTTGATGTTAGACCATCACACCTGGATCACACCTGGATCACACCTGGATTAATAAAGGTCATCAGGTCACCGGTCAGTTGATTAGGTTGGTCCGTTTATTACTTGGTTGGCTGGTTGTTTGAATCTTTGGTCAGTTAGATGGTTGTTTGGTTTGTTATGATTGTTAGTAACATCCCATAATATTCATGCAGCCATGGAGGTACACAGGTGTTAATTAAGAGCAGGATTAACCTCTCATCACCACTCTGATGCAGCATATCCTGTAGTTTCAGCTGTCTAGTCCCTGTATAGAAACACCTGTCAGTCATTTCTGTCCACTGGTTTGAGGTGAGGTGGTGGGCGGAGCTACACTGAGCTGTACACCTGGATCACAGGTTATCGTGTTTTGTCAGGAGATCATGTTGAACAGTTGGTACCTCAGCTTGGTTCTGTCCGTCATCACCCGTCCGGAGGTAACGCTTGGTGGCTTCTTCATCCATCATCTGAAAAAAAAACGCACATTTACACATAAACACATGTGACGACTCTCAGGTACAAACGCTTGAAAAACCCTGTTGTGGTCATCAGAACTGGTGCTGAAAGACTGAGTGACTGTAATCGATTAGTCATCAAGCTAATGGATACAAATCACTCATTAAAGCTGAGTTAACACTGACACACACAACATATTTTGTAATTAACACGTGAAGAAAAAGAAAAACAACATTGTAGTTTAGCATGCAGTTAACAGCTAGCTTAGCCTGGTGAGCGTACACTCCAGAGGTCCAAGCAACAGCTGCACATTCAAAAAACTAGCTAACCAGCTTGGAGCTGATCCAAATTATTATTCTGCAGCACCACTCAGGATTACAGTAATCATATCATTGTAAGACATAAGTAAGTAATGTGTTGCACCCCAAAACTGGTCAAAACTTGACAAAATGTCCCCACAAACCAACATATTCCCACAAACCAACACGTCCCCATAAACCAAAATGTCCCCACAAACCAACACGTCCCCATAAACCAAAATGTCCCCACAAACCAACACGTCCCCACAAACCAACACGTCCCCACAAACCAACACGTCCCCACAAACCAACACGTCCCCACAAACCAATATGTCCCCATAACCAACACGTCCCCATGTTACTGGTCAAACGTGTCCTCTGATTTTTTAAGAAAGAAGCTCTTCAAATTAATTTCCTGTTTTTCTCTCATTAGTTCAGAGGAACACAGACACATGACACTGTTGTGAAGTCTAATTATCCCACTAATTATAATAAAACAAATAACAGTTTTATACACCCTGTCATCCTGCAACACTACATTACTCAGCAAAGTAATCACATTACCTTAACAAATAACTAAGTAGCGTGTTACAGCCCAGCACGAGTGAACTGGACAAAAATGTCTCGACAAACCAACATGTCCCACTTTCCAAATGTGAAATCAAGTAAGTCCCACAGTGTCGGGTAGACAGACATATGTAATTTATTAGAAAGGAACAGTTAATTATCACCAGCAAATTAATTCTGTTTTAAATATATTCAAATATTTGGGAGGATTTTAAGAAAGTTGTTCTTTCAAAGACTTCCTGTTTTCTCCATCGTCAGAATGAGGACAGGAAGACAGTGTCCTTACATATCCTGTTTAGTTATGTGGATGTTAAAGATATCATGTGAATTTTCCCCTAATTACAATAAACCAAATCACTCAATCAGACAATTAATCAAAAAGCACAAGTAAAAATTCAAGCTTCACCACATTTTAACAGGTTTGTTCTGAGCATTGATCTGTGGTTCTCGGTATGTTATTTCCAAGAGACTCACAGGAATCTGATCCACAATTATTAATAATCACAAACACACAGATGTAATGTTGAAGCAAACAACTCACACGGAGAATAAAGTTTAAACACGACAGAAATGTTTAATTTATTTGTAGAGTCGGAATATTTAAAAGGAACTAGGTTTTTTCCAGGTAAATAATTAAGAAATGATTAATCTGAAACGTAATTGTTCATGTTGCATTGATGACAGAAAGTTCAAAGTTATCAAAAAGGATAAATTAATCTGTGACACAATGCAGCAGCAGACTCTCGATGTTTGGCAACATAAATCACTGCAGGATAACTCTTTTATCCAGATTAATGAGTTTCTCTGAAGGATCTTTAATGTTGACTCTTACCTTCAGTTGATAAAGAGCCGTGTGACTGGAACAAAGACGGGAAGACGACTGACAACTTAGTCACCGACCAGCAACACGACACAGAGTGTGTGTGTGTGTGTGTGTGTGTGTGTGTGTGTGTGTGTGTGTGTTAATGACAATTTTTGTAGCTCAGTTTGTGTTCGTCGCTCTGCAAAATGACAGTCGTGTCAAACGTCATCACACTATAAAGCCTGGCATTATGGAAACACAACAACTGTCGGCTGCATTAATGCCAGGCTGTAACACACACACACACACACACACACACACACACACACACACACACACACACTGCAGACACTAACACGTCTTATTATCACTCAGATAATAGCCGGTGTGTGTCAGTGTGTGCGTACATGTGACAGCATTGTTCCACTCACAGTGAAGCAGCTCATTAACTCACCTCACAGCTCAGACGTGACGGACGCAATAAACCTACAGAAACCTTCAAGTTCTGGATTAAAGTTCTGTGGAGATGAGACCAGTCGATGTTCTGGACCTCTGAGAGCTGCTCTGCTTCACAACGCCTCTGTCTTTAAGGTGTTTATTTAAAGTTCAGGTTTCTGTTGTGGACATTTATTCAAACCTGAACATGTTCAAAGATTCTGCATTCAAAGTCTAAAAACAACTGGACCTTCGCTCTGTGTTGTCCAGTTCTGACATTATCAGTTCAAACTGGACTGTCCTCGAGGTGACGCTGTGCTTCATTTGTTCACCTGTCACTGTGACTTCAGGTGAGTCAGAGACGAGACGCAACGTAACGTGAGAAAACTTAGAAACACCTTGTTACTGAGGTTATCACATCAATGTAGTGGAGTCAGAAGTATATTTGCCTCCAAACTGTAATGAAGTGGAAGTTTAAATGGCAACAAATGGACTCAAGTACAGTAGTACCTGAAACTTGTACTTAGTTACTTCCATCAGTGGATATAACAGAAGAAGTTCGACCGTCTGATTCTCCAGTCTAATAAAAACATTGTCGTTATTTGTGGATTAGAGGAAGTGGAAACATGTCGGTGTGATGGTACAAGGTCTACAGACAGTGTGTGAGTCACACACACACAGACACACACAGGTGACAGTGTATAGTTTTATTGGTGGGATACAGGTGATACAAACCAAATGTTCACGTTTACACAAAAACATCAGATCAGAGGCGGCAGTCTGTTAATCTAAATCCATATGATCAATAACACTGTTCATCTTCATCATCTTCATCATCAACAACATCAACATCATCGTCATGATAACAAAGTCGTAACAGCTAAATCAGGAAGTGATGTCAGAAACACACACAAATCAAATCACGCACACACATTCACACACACACACTCAGACACATACACACACACTCACTAACAGCCCTGTGTAATTGGCATGACATACAAAAAGCTGTAGAAAAATACTCTTAAAAAACCAAACACACAAAACAACAACAACAACCACTTGGAATGTTTGGATGTCAGTTCGACGTTAGCATGGAGGCTACACGGGCAATCAGCTGGGCAACTCTGGGCCGGAAACATCTCAAATCCTCTTTTCAAATGAAAATGTGTTGATTTTTCCTCTTCAAACTAAAGTAGAGACTTCCTCTTCTGCTCTGTTTTAAATAACCTCACACAGTCTGGCAGGTGTGATGAAGAAAAAAGGAACAAAGTGAGAAAGGATCATTTTGTGCGCAAATTACTGAGTAGCACATTTTTACGATACTTAAAGTTTTTATCTTCAAGAATAACTTGAAAAATGTCAAGTCTACAAATTCCAAGTGGAAAACTGACACAACATTAAGAGTGTTTAAATGTCTCCAAAGATACGAGGCAGTGAAAGTACATTCAGTCAAACATGGAGTCCTTTCTTTGATTATGGAACTAGCTTCATTATTTCATATCTTAACATTACTTAGTTCATCTAGCTTTGTTGTAGTTTTGTCAAATTTTGACAACAGGACTGAGCGATGTGTGGATATAACTGTATATTCTGTTGCTTAAATGCAAAAGTCCAAAAAGGTGCAACATGTTTCTCAGTCACAGCTGTCAGACTTTGTACGAAAACTTATGTTTAAAAGATATTCAGTCAATTCAGTAAGAAGCCTGTTAGCTTAAAACAGTATATGTGATTAACTTTATAGACTAAGTGTTGCTGAAAGGGGATGAAAACAGAAATGAGAGAAGCTGAAAATGATAACAAAACTCTGGAGTTAGTTTTCTTTCTGTCTGTACTTCCAATGGCTAACGTTAGCAGTTAGCTGAATACTATTCCTGACATTGTCACAAATTTGACAGCTACTTTGTTGCGTTAGCTTCTAACTATCTAATGTATCCACATTGTCTGGTTAACTGCTGCTGTTAAAATGACACAACTGGATCAAAGCTGTTCATACATACTTGGCAAAGCTAATCTAGCTTGATGCTAACATTCACAAAAATGTTAGATAATCTATATTGGCAATATTTTACATTTGTGCTTCATAATCTAGCTGGCACTAATGTGGCAGTTAATTATTTGTATTCTAGTGAGTCTGCTAGCTAGTTAGGCAATAGCTAGTAAATCTTGAAGCCTGTTAGCTTAAAAGCATAAATGTGCTCGGAGTTAACTACTCAATAAAACATCATATAACCATTAAAGTGATCTAACATTAACTTTCTCAACTAAGTTTTAATGAAAGATGGTAAAAAAGACATGTCGCAAATTATATCAGATCTGTACAGTAAGTAGAGTTTGCACTGATATTAGCTAACATTAGCAGTTAGCAGAATTCTATCTTCTCTGTACATTGTCATATATTTGACGGCTCGTTAGCTTCATTGGCTGAAGCTGCTAATTAGGTTTAGCTTAGCTTCTCAGATGAGACAAAGTTACATTTACAAAACTTAATGAAAACGAATTAATTATCTTTATTGGCTAAAGGCTAAGCTATGTTTGTGCTTCACAATCTAACTGGTGCTAACGTGGCAGTTGAATATTTGTGTTAGTGAGTCTGCTAGCTATCTTAGGCAATAGTAAGGTTAGGCTAATAATGCTTCTTTTAAATTGACCAAATTGTCTGTGAACTAAAAGCTAAAGCGGCACTGTTAGCATATGCTAACATCGTGACTAAACTCCACTCAGTTTTACTCTTATTCTAACTCAACTTCAGAAACATTAAACATTTATACGAAATGATAAACAGTGAAATCAAACATGGGTTTAATGTTTTGATTGTATTGTTTCAGATTAGAATATAACTGTAAGTCAAACACTGTGTGAATAAAACGCTAAAAAAGTGTTGTCCATCAAAGTTGCCCAAATAAGTTGCCCCTGTATTTATAGAAGCAAAAAAAATAATCCTCTCTCTCTCTTTCTCTCTCTCTCTCTCTCTCTCTCACTCTCGTTCTGTCTCACACATACGTACAGTACGACATTGTACAGGTAACAAGGTTGTTTTCTTACTGCTAACTTTAAGTACAGGCACTATAGAGTGAAGCATTGTGGGAAGTTGAGTGCTCAACTGGTTCGTTTTAGCTAGCAGCTTCTTAGAAATTCAGTGCTGAGTGCCTGAACGTTGTGACAATGTTCTAATGACAATGAACAATTCTACAAATAAATGTGTGTTTACGTCCAATACACACGCACAAACCAACAACAAGCTCTGCTCACTTTGAATGAATGCAACGATAAAACTGAAGCCTCGTTTATCGTCATAAAAATATACCTGACAGGTGGAGAACATCAGGAAATGTTTCCTCTGAGTTACTGCTGCCACTGAAATACAAATGAACAAATAACCTTTATTCTGACATGTTTATAGAAGCAAAGGAAGACCGTAATAATTTATATTTTATAGGCAACTGACCACCGCTGTACTGAAGATTATCAGGGCCACCGTAAACTTTACAGTCACATGAACTTTACAGTCACTGTACAGTTTACGTGACTGTAAACTGGTCGGACCTTTTCACTTTGAATTTTTTTCACTTTCAGCTAAAAGTGAGAGGGGTTTTTGTTTTTTTCTACAGTTTTTTGTTTTACAGCAGCCCTAATATTTGTCCGTGCTACTGCAAACTTATCATTGGTGTTTAAATACCACAAAGTTTACAGCGCTGAAAGGACTGTTAAAGCACGTCTTGTTTTATGACGTGTGCATTTCCACTTTTAACATTTTCAAAAAGACACATGAAGTTTTGAAATTTTAAACTTTTGTTTTACGTTGAGACTTAAACGTACTTTGGTGACAAAAATATATTGTTTATTGTTAAGTTGTTATTTATAGCTAACATATTATAAAAATGTTAAGTACATCCAGAATCGACTGTCTTGTTTTCTGTGTCATTATAGATTCAAAGCGGCTTTCAGTGTGTGTAGTATTAAATAACTACTCTTATATTTAAACTCAACAGCACATTCTGGTTCAACAGTTTAAAGTCTTACAGCTTCTTTTGCTTCCACATGTTTCTGAGCGACAAACCAACTCTGTGCAGTCATAAAAATAATACTTCAGTCTTGTGTTAATCATATGAATGTGGAGTTTACTTGTTGAACTACAGCTCTACTAGCTGACTAGTTAGCATCTGTAATGCTAGTTAACACTACTGCTCAGACAGCAGTTAGCATCTGAAGGCTATCAGTATAGATATAGGCACAGGTAGAGGAACGGAAGGTGTGTGTGTGTCTGTGTGTGTGTGTGTGTGTGTGTGTGTGTGTGTGTGTGTGACTGACGATTGCATCACTTCCTCCTGGAATGCTGGAGACAGGAAGCAGCGAGCTCAGAGCAGGAAGTGCCGTGTGTGTGTGTGTGTGTGTGTGTGTGTGTGTGTGTCAGTCAGTGAGGTATGTGTGGATGTAGATCTGTTGTTGGATCCAGGGTGTGAAGTGCGTCACGTTGCTGTACACTCCAGGTCCGAGCACTTTACTGAAGCACACACTGCCCCAAGACGTCAGGCCGAACAGAGTCCAGCGACCACTGCCGTCCTCCTCACACACCAACGGACCGCCGCTGTCGCCCTGCACACATGCACACACACACAACAATGCTTGACATGTTTTAACTCCAGTACGACACAACAGAATAAAATAATCAGTAATCCTGAGAAACAGAATAAATATATTTCTGCTTCTCTCCTGGAATTTTTTTTTTGTCCTTTTCTGGCTTTATTGACAGGACGGCTGAAGAGTGTGACAGCAAACAGGGTAAGAGAGAGAGTGACACGCAGCAAAGGGACCCGGGCCAGGAGTCGAACCCGGGTCCGCTGCAGAGCCTCAGCACATGGGTCACGCGCTACCAACCAAGCTAAGCGGCTCCCTCTCTCCTGGAATTTTATCATTTATAACCATCATAAACTTCATTACTCATTTTTAATTATCTGTCTAAGTTTCTTTGTTTCCAGCAGCAGTTTGTGTCTTTAATCCTTCGTCCACATGTGACTGCAGATGTTACCATGCACGAGTCCACAGTTCCTGCGTCGTAACCGGCGCAAAGCATCCTGGGAGTGATGGTCTTCATGTCGAAGTACGACTGACACTGAGACAACGAGATGATCCGAACCTCCCCCTCCTGCAGCTTGAAGGGCACTGGACACACACACATACACACACACACATACGACGAAACAACAATAAGTTATCATAAACAGACTTCACAGCAACGTTTTACTACCTGTTCACATCACTCCATCACTCAAAGAATCATGGGAAATGGAGTTCAATTCCTCTGTGTGTGTGTGTGTGTGTGTGTGTGTGTGTGTGTGTGTACTCACTCCTGTTGCCCATGTGACCCCAGCCTGTGATGTAGCAGTAGGAGTCAGGAGAAGGAAGCTGGCCGAGGTCGGGCAGACACACCGGTCTGACGAAGTCCGTCTCCTCCACCTGAAGACACAACGACATGTCATATCAATACTAATAATCAGTAGTGTGTGTGTGTGTGTGTGTGTGTGTGGGTGTGTGTGTGCCTCTGACCTCAGAGTCCAGCTGCACCACGCTGATGTCGTAGTCGACCACAGCCCGGTTGTAGCGTGGGTGTACGATGATGGAGCGCACGCCACGGCTCTGACTGTGAGCTCCTGGGTGGTCCAGGTTGTTCAGGCCGAGCACCACCTTCCACAGGTCAGCACTCTCCCTCCTGACACACACACACACACACACACACACACACACATTAAAGCAAGAGTTCATAACACACACACTGCTCCTGTAGAGTGTGTGTGTGATTGTCTCACCCCTCGAAGCAGTGAGCGACCGTCAGCGCCCACCTCCGGCCAATGAGGACGCAGCCGCAGACGTGACCGCTCTGGCCGCTCTGAAGCGAGCATTGCCACGGCCACGCCCCCCGCCTCGACACCCGGCCTCCCAGAATCCTCTTCTTCCTGTGAGGGTGGATGCTCACCGCCGGACGCACACCGCAATCTGACAGAGAGAGAGAGTCTTAATGACACTGAAGTGTGACATCATCAGCTGGCTCCCGCTGCTGGTCACATGAACAGTGTTTCTATCAGATCAATCAATCAACCGATCAACAGAAAATCACCTGCAGCTTTTTAGATACTCAATAAATCACTGACATCACTCTTCAAGTTTCTAAAAGGTGAAAAAAACTTTCTTTGCTTTTTGTCTGAACATTAAAGTAAAACGATCATTTCTGACTTTTGGTCAGCTGAAGGAATTTCTTGCAGCCTTTTGTTTTAGAGAAAAAACAATTAATTGATTGACTGCTCGAATAATGTTTTCAGATCAATCGCAGGAACAATCAGGACATGCAGCCAAACCAAACCCACGATGTTCTGATGTGAAGGAGGAGAATGTTTTACCTTCTTTGGTACAAAGCACCGACACTCTCCTCCTGGAATGACACGCGTGACTGCAGACAGACAGACAAGAGTAATCAGATTACAGCAGCAGGTTGTGGAGAGGCTAACACTGTTGGACCTTTGTCTACAGCTCTCACAGTCACCTTCTCTTCTCCAGTCGGGCCTGCAGAGCCGATCCGTTCCTCTGGTTCCACTCAGGATGGACGTGTAACCAACGGCGACGGCCTGGGACCCCAGGCTGGTCAGCTACCATGGAGACAGAGGAAGGAACTCTGCAGAGAAACAAACAAATGAATATGTCATACTGTCGGATTTGGGATGTGTGTGTGTGTGTGTGTGTGTGTGTGTGTATGTGTGTGTTACTAACCTTACCCTAGTCCCAGCTGGTTGCAGGTCAGTACGCTCAGATCGTGGTTCCACTCGTCGGCACAGACCTGATACTCGGCCGCCGTCCTGAAGACGGTCAGAACAGAACCCGATCGATCGGACAGCGACACTGCAGAGACAACAGATCAACACAGAACCGGATCAGGAACACTGAGCAAGCAGGATAACACCGTGGTGTGTGTGTGTGTGTGTGTGTGTGTGTGTGTCGTACCACAGTCCCACTCGTCCGAGCTGTCAGAACAGTGTCTCTGTCCGTCACACCACAGAGTCCGATGGACACACTGATGGTTGTTACAGGACAGCTCGTTGTCTCTGCACACAGCTGAGGAAACGATCAATAACACAGGTTCACTCTCTCATTGATCGGGCCTGTTAATAACTGATAACACAACCAATCAGTCTGTGACATCAGAGACACTCACTGCAGTTAGCCTCGTCCACCAGCAGGGGGCAGTCTGGGAACCCATCACAGATCATGCTGGCTTTGATACACACCTTACTGCCAGGACACTCCCACAGAGCGCGCTCAGAGCAGCCTGACGGAGACAGACGTGTGACATCATAAAGACACCGACCAACAGGAAGTGCTGCAGCATTCTCCTATTTTGAAAAGTCTCACCACAGTTGTCCTCATCACTGTGGTCATCACAGTCCAGGTGTCCGTCACAGCGTTTGGTGGCCAGGACGCAGCGACCGGACCGACACTTGAAGTGGCTGGGCGAGCACTCTGTCGCCACGGAAACAACAACAACAACAACAAGGTTCAAAATGTGAATCTGACAGAAGATCATTTCTTCAGCATGAAGCTTCGGCCCCATGAGGAAGACACTCGGTCCGTACCGTCGACTCCGTCCTCCGGCAGCAGGCAGGTCGTGTTCCCTCCCTCCTCTGGAAACTGACTGCAGTCTGAGTCCTCGGGCCACTGCAATCCCACAATGCCGAGCACCGACTCACACTTCCCCTTCGCATTACGACACAGCGACCTGCAGAGCACAGAGACACAAAAGACTGAGGACGGGACCAGCTGGTAGGCTCTCTTACTAACAGACTGACTGGTTGCTGACCTGCAGGGCGGGACCCTCTGTAGGGTGACCGGGTCACACTTTGGGACCAGCAGCGTGCAGGCGTAGAACATGAGGTACTGGTAGCAGCCAGTCTGGACCAGGGCGGGGAACAGAGAGGACTCCCAGGACACCGAGCTCTCCCTCTGGGACAGGTGTCCCAGGTAGTTTGGGTAGCTTGTCAGGTTGTAGGGCAGGTTCATGCAGAGCTCCAGACTGATAGGCTCGCAGCGAGCTGAGGGCCAAAGTGTAATCTGAGTATCAACATTTAAGTACTCTCTACATTACACACAGTATGAGAACCGTACTCGAGAAAAAACTGTGGACTGTGAGTAACAGGAGTGAAAAACACACTGACACACACAGTTTGTGTTGTTGTCACATATCAGTTCTCAGATTTCTCTGCAGAGTGACGACTCACTGCAGTTGTTGTTGTTTCGGGGGTCGCAGGTGGCGCTGCCCGCCGCGCACACTGATGGACAGGAAGTGGAAATACAGCTGGGCTGACCGGGAACGCACACACCCTGAGCTAGAAAACACACACACACAGAGTCAATAATAATGAGAGAAGAAGAAGGAGATGGGTGAAGAGATGGTGGCAGACAGACAGATGTCTCACTCTGCTCTCTGGTGCAGTGCTCCTCGTCGCTGCCGTCTTTACAGTCATCCTCACCATCACAACGGAACGCAGAAGGAATACACTGACCGTTCCTGCACTCCAACAGACCCTGACTCTTACAGGCTGCACACACACACACACACACACACACACACACACACACACACACACACACACACATACACACACAGCAGTTGAATCATCAGAGCGGGTGTTTTACCACTGATCAATGAGCTAGTCTGACTTAAGTCACAAATTTCTGAGGTTTTCCTAAACTTAACCATCGCAAACATCAGAGAAGAGTTAGTGAGTTAAATCTGCTCAGCATTAGCTTGAACACCTTCTGTCTGCTAACAGGATAAATAACTAGCTCAGATTCAATAAATAAGACTCAGTACTGAGTCAGTTTCTCTTCAACTCTCGTGTTGCTGAAACATTCAGTCATTAGTGACGATGTGAAGACGTAAGATCATGTTCAGCATGTTTGACTGAAGTATGAACATCGACATCAGTCTGAATATCTGCAGCAGGTAACACTTCTGCTACGCTAAAGTTTTCTGCGTCATCTCTGCTTGTAACGTAAACAAGAGACGACAGAAAGCATCCTGGCTGGAAACATCACTCAGTCATCATGGCTCAGGACAGGAGGCCTGTTCACCTGCCGGCAGGAGACACCGAGCGGCTTCACTCCTCGGACAGAAGCGGCTTCACTCCTCGGGCTGAAGCGGCTTCACTCCTCGGACTGAAGCGGCTTCACTCCTCGGACTGAAGCGGCTTCACTCCTCGGACTGAAGCGGCTTCACTCCTCGGACTGAAGCGGCTTCACTCCTCGGGCTGAAGCGGCTTCACTCCTCTGACTGAAGCGGTTTCACTCCTCGGACTGAAGCGGCTTCACTCCTCGGACTGAAGCGGCTTCACTCCTCAGACACTCCAACATGAAACTGTTTTTCTTTTGTAGCATAAATAAACAACACCGTACTTTTACCCTGTGCTATAGAATGCCTGTTAAATGAACCTTGAACCTCATTGGACACTTTGACCTCTTTGTTTCTCTACAAAGCATTAATGATCTCACTGATCAGAAGCTGATCGATAAGCCTTCAGTCACGGATTCACTCAGAGGTCCAGCAGAACTTTGACTCACAGCAGTTGAGCTCATCGCTCTTGTCCAGACAGTCGTGGTCTCCGTCACACAGCCAGTCTCTGGACACACAGCGGCCGTCGCCACAGCGATGCTCCCGGGCCAGATCACACACTGACCACACACACACACACACACACACACAAACACACAAATAAAACATTCACTTTATGATTCAATCATTTTTAGTTGCAGTCAGAAAAACAACCGGTTAGCAAAACAGGTTAATGAGAACGTGTCGCCAAAATTAAAGCTGCCTCGTTTAGAGCAGATTAACAGCTGACAGACACAAGAAACCCCGACACCTGACTCCGAGTGTGTGTGTTGGCAGAGAGACAGGTGGTGGATTCCCTCGCTCACACACGCTTGCTGTCTGTGTGTGTGTGTGTGTGTGTGTGTGTGTGTGTGTGTGTCCTCTCACCACAGTTGAGTTCGTCACTCAGGTCTCCACAGTCGTCATATCCGTCACACACCAGAGAGGGCGAGAGACACCGACCAGTGTTACACCGAAACTTTCCATCTGTACACACTGGAGAGAGAGAGACTCAGATTTCCTCACGTTGCTTCATTTAATCTATTTTTAATTAAACTCATCTGTTGTGTTTTTGCTGTGAGTCTAATTTGTCTTTTGTCTCATGTCCACTTGTCCTCTTTCTTTATTGTCTTGCTTGTTTTCAGCCTTGTTCACTTCGTCTTTACTCATCTTGTCAAACTGTTTTCAGAGAACTCGTCCTCACAACGTCTCAGATTTATGTCTTGTTTTGTCTTTCTGTCTTTGTTCGACTCGTCTCGGTCAACATCTTCCTCTCATGAAGAGACAGCAGAGGTCAGAGAGAGGGCGAGAGATATAAACAGACAAAGAGGGAACTCTCTCTCTCTCTTTACATTCCAGCAGCCTCAGCCTATAGTCTCCTCATGTCGCCATGACGACCACCTGTCACACACAATAGTTCCGGAACACCGCTGTCCTCCAGTCAATCACATGCAGCCCCCACGACAACGGGCTGAAAAATGCCTCTACTGTTTGTAAAGTGTGTGTGTGTGTGTGAGTCTCACCGCAGTGTGTCTCGTCGCTCCAGTCGTCACAGTCGTTGTAGCCGTTACACACCAGTTTCTGAGGGACACAGATCCCCGTCGCACACAGGAAGTGGTCCTTCCCGCCACACACAGCTGCCAACCAAGAACAGTGATGTCATCGCCCCATCCAATCAGAGTGTGTTTTTGTGTGTGTGTGTGTGTTTGTGTGTGCGTGTGTTTACTCACAGGGTTTCCCTTTGATCTGTCTCGGCGTGTAACAGACAGAAGGGGCGGGTCCTGCTGTTGTCATGGGCGATAGTGATGATGAAGATGGTGATGGTGATGCTGGCAATGATGATGGTGCTGGTGATGATGCTGATGAAGGTGATGATGATGATGATGAAGGCGGCGACACAGCGGAGGTGATGTTGCTGAACTGTGAGCAGCGCAGGAATTCGGGCCAGGAGGCGTTGAACATCTGGAGGACGGGCTCACAGCCTTCCCTCGCCGCCTCGCAGAACGACGCGCAGGGCAACACGACCCGCCTGCGCACACACACACACACACACACACACACACACACACACACACACAGACACACACACAGACACACACAGTCTGAACAGCTGAGGTTATCAAGGAGACAAATGTGTTCTTCTTCTCTGGTTCTCTGACCTGACCGTGCTAAGTAACGGAGGTTTCGCGGCGTGTTACCTGTTGTGTGTGCCGTCAGCAGCGATACACTCGGGCAGCGCCAGCGAGCAGCCGAAGAGCATGATGTGTCTGTAGCAGGACAGTCTGCTGAGGTAGCTGAAGAACCTGCAGCACACGAGTATAAAACTCTGTCAGCCCGAGCGCTACGACAAGTTCAGCTAACCTGAAGGATTCACACTGTTTTCATCAAGATACTACAAATATCCCAGCATGCATTTCATTTCTGGTGGGACATCAGGACAGTTCTGTATTGTAGGCAACAAAACTTCCTCTACTTAGTTGGAACTGAAGATAAACACACAGGATTATACAGAATGCATTTAAACCTTTCAGATTGTATTGTGGGACACTATCAAACAGTAACATCAGCCAGGGGAGTGGTTCAATGCTAACATGAGCTAATGTGCTATCAAATATGCTGTTTTAATTCAAAATCTGTCCCATTGCTTCTCTGGATTTTCTCTATCCATCAACCACATTTATTTCAAAATATCAGCTGTAATCGAACCATAATGTTAGCTATGAGTTGTGGAATGCTAACGTTAGCTAATGTAAAATGGCCGCCACTTGACTGTGGTCCACTGCGTTGCTAAAATCACAACATGTTTGATACTGTCTCAGGTGGAGGAAGTAACCATCACAGCCACGCTCACCTTAGCAACATGTCGACCTCCGAACTCTTCACCACGGCGACGGAGGACGACAGCCATGTTTGGTTGTAGGGCAACATGTGACACTGAGGCTCCACGATCAGCTGACAGCTGCCTGGAGAGGAAGAGGAGGAGGAGGAGGAAGAGAGGACATGTTGGTCATGTCATGTCATTGTCCATAACCGCTTATCCCTTTCCATGGGGTCACAGGGTGTTGCTGCTGGAGCCAATCCCAGCTTTGTCTCAGGGCGAGGGCAGGGTACTTCCTGGACAAGTCGCCAGGTCATCACTGATGAGCAATGTGGGGTTCAGTATCTTGCTCAAAGACACTTCGACATGCAGCCCAGCCTTGCCCGGAGCCGGGATTTGAACTAGCGACCTTTTGATCACTAGTCGACCTGCTCTACCCCGCTGAGCTACAGCCGCCCCAGACATGTTGGTAACCCTAACCCTAACCCTAGATATAAAATCCAAACTGAAGTCAGTCTGAAAGTGTTCCTAACACAATACATCAGAGTCACATGGTTAGCAACAGGCTCCGCCCTCAGTCTGATGCAACAGTGAGCACCGCTTATTCAGCTGTTAGCTAACCAGCTAGCTCCCACTCAGCAGCTGACTGCTAGCTGGAGGTTAAAAGTCTGGTAGGTCTGGTGACTGTCCAGCATCCAATCAGAGGACGGGACAGTCTGAGGCTCATTAGCATTCACCTCGACGACACATTAATACAGAGAGATGGAGAGAGACACTGAAGGACAGTGGAGGAACACAGAGACACAAGAGACACAAGAGACGAGGGGAATTTTAAAATAGAGACTGAACAAACGATTTATCATCACACACACACACACACACAAACACACACACACACACACACTCCATCAGGTCAGTAGAGGAGAAAGGAGGACAGCAGATCTGGACACAGCTCAGAGGCTCTGTAGCTTCATCACACACACACACACACACACACACACACACACACACACACACACACACAGACACACACACACACACACACACACACACAGACACACACACACCATCCTGCAGTAATGCAGACTGATCAGATTTTAGTGTCTGACAGGAAAGGACACAACATAAACGCAGGTGGAGACCGCAGAGGATTGTGGGATGTGTAGTCTGCAGCAGGATGCCCTCCAACACTAAAACGTCTGGATGGTTTCCTGTTTTCTGCCCCTGACTACATTTCCCATGATGCCCTGCTGCTTCCTGTCAGACCTCTGCTCGGCTTCAGATACCTGAGTCAGGCGCAGAGGTGGTGCTGATCGACCAGGTGGTGCTCATTGATGTCACAGAGGTCAGCCAATCAGGAGTCGTTGTGTAGTGCTGTGTGGGCGGGGCCTGAGAGGAGGAGGAGGCTGGAGGACGGCTGGTGGTGGAAGCAGGTGTGCTGCGGTCAGGGCCGTGTGTGATGGTGTCGTCGTCCTCGCTGTGGATTGGTGGCAAGGCCGAGATGTTCTCCTCAAAGGAGAAGGAGGAGGGGTTTGTGCTGTTGCCGTGGTAACCAGGGTCGTCGTCGGCCATGGGCTCGGGGGAGGGGAGGGGGCTGGAGTCCAGGAGGCTGCTGCCAAATATACCTGCAGAGATACACACAGGTGAGAACAGGTGTGTGTATCTCAACACATAATAAATATATTAACTACATTATTCAATATGTGAACTAAAAACATGTCAGCTGTCAGACTAAATATTTAAAGAGTCTCATGTGCTAAAATATTTAAACTTTATCATCAGACACATACGTCTCTGATCGGTTCATTAATTCTAAACTCTGTTTAAGAAACAACGTTAAAGTCTGCTGTCAAAAACTACACAGTTTTCTTCAGTGACGTTTAAAACAACAGACGGCACAGGTAGAATATATATACTGTTCACACTGTTGTTAACACTTTCTACACTGTTGTTTATGCTGTTGTTTACACTATTTATGCTGTTGTTTACTCTGTTGTTGACCATTGTTTACTCTGTTGTTTACTCTGAGTATCGTCAGTAAGAGGCGATAAGATAGAATCAAATATATTTTAATTGTTAAACACAGAGACGTGAGAACAGACGGAGGAAACAAACATCATTAACTGTTTAATGAGGACACACAAACACACACAGACACGCACCATATAGCTGTGTGTGTGTGTGTGTGTGTGTGTGTGTGTGTGTAATGAGTTGTGCAACAGAAAACAGCTGCAGTCGAGACCAAAGAGAAGAAAAGAGCTGAGAGATTAAACAACAACACTCCTGTTTATTATGAAACTGCAAACATAACAGACGAGAGAGAAAGAAAGAAAGAAAGAAAGAGATGAAAAACAAGATGGAGGATGAGTAAAGTGACAGACAGGAGGTGAAAATGAAGATGAGGAAGAAGAAGAAGGAGAGAAAAGACAGAGAGGAGAACTGAACCTGAGAGGAGTGAAAGAGGAGGAAGAAGATGAGGAGGAGGAGGAGGAGGAGGAGGAGTGATTAAAGAGGAGTTTTACTACCTGCGTAAATATTTGAAATTCTTTCAGTCTGACCGTTTGAGACATGAACTCTGGTCCTGATTGGCTGATGGACCCCACCGCTGTCATGGTGACGGGTGAAGCATGACACACACACACACACACAGTTGCACACACACAGTCACACACCCACACATCTGATGTAATTAAGCGTCCTGTGAGTTAATGAGTCATCTCTCCTCCTACACTCTGTCCTCGTCAACATCACTCCTTCATCCCCTCGTCTGCCTCCTTCTCATCATCCTCCTCTTTATCTTTTCCTCCCTCCTTCATCGTCTCCTCCTTCTTGTCTTCCTGTCATTCTGACCTCCATCTTTTATTCCCTTCCTCTTTTCCAACCCCTCCTTCCTTCCTTCCTTTCTTCCTTCCTTCCTTCCTTCCTTCCTTCCCTCCTTCCTTCCTTCCAATGTCTCCATGATTCCTCACTTCTACTCTTCCTCCGTCCTTCCTCGTATCACCCTCAGAGCTGAAGCCAGGAGACTGTTAGCTTCGCTTAGCTTAGCACAAAGCGTGGAAACAAAGAAGAAGCCAGATAATAAATAAAATAACTTTACCTTCATTTTCTAAACGAAATGAGAAAACTCCACAGTGGATGTCATACTTCAAACAGCTCTAAACAAGCTAACAAGGTAACTGCAGCTGCCTTTAGCTAGCAAACTCAGTTAGCGGTGCAGTTAGCGGTCTTGTAAGTTGACTGTGACCTGACTAGGAGCTCAGAGCACCAGAGGAGGTGCTCACTGTCACCTGCTGAGGCACAAAATGGCTACCAGCTAACTGGTTAGCATGCTAACTGTAACCCCAATACCTAAAACTACTTTGAGCTAAAATTGTTATAAAGTGTTTTATTTTTTAGACAGTGTGTGTGTGTGTGTGTGTGTGTGTGTGTGTGTGTGTGTGAGTGTGTGTGTGTGTGTGTGTGTGTGTGAGTGTGTGTGTGTGTGTGTGTGTGTGTGTGTGTGCGTGTGTGTGTGAGTGTGTGTGTGTGTGGGTGTGTGTGTGTGCGTGTGGGTGTGTGTGTGGGTGTGTGTGTGTGTGCGCGTGTGAGTGTGTGTGTGTACCGGTCAGGGCGAGGACGAGCAGCAGCAGGCCGGCCAGCAGGCTCACGGTGGGGATCAGGATGTAGAGAAGAAGTCGAAGGTGATTGGTCGATCCCAGCTTGTGAGGACACGGTTCCACGCCCATCCCGGCCTCGGGTCCTCGAGCCGGCGTCTGGAGGACACATCGAGACGGGTTCACGGTCATCAAAACAAGTCAGTCTGGGTTATCACATCATCATCAGCCGCCGCCGCCGCTGGTGTCTACCAATCAGAAGAACCTGTCTGTCTGTGTGATGTCACAACAGGAAGTGGACTTCTGGGGAGTTGGTTGAGCTAATGTGAGCAGAGCTGAAGAAGAGCGTGAGGCTGGGAAACGCCACAGCGACCCGTTAAGCCCAGTTAGAGCTCCGCCCCCTCCCCCTGTTATTTTTAACGAGCAGGCGGGGGGGGGGGCGGGGCAGCGGCGGGGTGACCCGGGTGTTTCTGTCCTCTCAGAGTTTCCGTTGAACATGTCAAAGTTATTTTTGAAGCGATATGACGGGGAGCCGACACTCGACACCACACAGCACCTCAGGGCTTTAAATACTGCTCGCTCCACTCCTCTCTCTCTCTCTCTGGATCTCCCCCTGCTGAATACACCGATCGATCGGTTAATCAATCAATCAAATGATTGATCAGTGTATTTCAGGAGCCTCCACTGCACATATTCACTCATTATGACTCTGTATGATTATTCTTTCTTTTTCAACTGAGCTGAAAATGAAAACGATCGTTTGTTCTGTTCAATAATTTAAAACTCGACTGACTTTAACACAGAGGGGCTAGTTTTACAGAAAGACTTTTATTTTGAAGGCCAAAGAAAGTAAGAAGGCTAAAATAATTATGGTGTTGATTTGATGTTCCCTGACTTTGGATCAGAACCAGAACCTGGACCACATCAGTGTTTAAATAATCATCAGCCAGCTGTAAATCATCAGATTCTGTTGTTCTAATAACAGAGAACGCCAGACGTCTCACACTGTGTTTAAATAAAAATATATTCTTGGTGCCTGTGATGTGTCAGTTTCCCTCCACAGTGTCGATTATTAAGATCCTTCAGGGGTCGTAAGTAAATAAAGTTATAAATTCCAGTTTGAAGACGATGAACACGACGTCTGTTCAACATCTCTCTGATCGGACTCTCTCACCTAAACATCCTGACGCAGGAATTAACAACAGCACTGAAAGTAACGACTGAATCATCTCAAGCGTTGATGCTTCGCTGAGCGCCGAGTCAGTCACAGTAAACACAAGTTCTTCAGAGACAATCAGCTGATGAGCCTGACATGAATGTAATTAAACACTAATAACTGCCCACTTCAACCTGTTATTGGAGGATCTGTGAATCAATAAGACCAGACGTTTGACTTGATTTAACTGCTAAAGCTGCATTAATCAATATCTTCTGTTTTTAATTAATAAAATGACAAAATGATGTGAAAACAACATTAAATGCTGTTTTCACATCAGACATTTTATCATTTTATTAAGTTCTACCTTCTGTCACAGAGGTTTTCAGTCAGAAGAGACTTCAGTGATCATCAGTCGTCAATCGATCAGCAGCTATTTGAACCACTGAAATAATTGATCAGGTGGAAAACATTTATACTTCCTGCCTCTGAGAGTCAGAGTGTGAAGATACTCTGAAGATCTTTAATAAACTGAAGGTCATTTAACTGACTGATCATTGATTCTCCTCCATGAACATCATGACATACTATCAGTAAGTACAGTTCAGATGTGTTATAGATCAATAACCAGATCAATAATCAGACGGATCCATGACAAACTGCAGCTTAGCTCGTTTAAATGAAGCAGAAGAAGGAAACAGGAGACAGGAGACAGGAGGAGACAGGAGACAGGAGACAGGAGGAGACAGGAGACAGGAGATAGGAGGAGACAGGAGGAGACAGGAGACAGGAGGAGACAGGAGACAGGAGACAGGAGACAGGAGGAGACAGGAGGACACAGGAGGAGACAGGAGGAGACAGGAGACAGGAGGAGACAGGAGACAGGAGGAGACAGGAGACAGGAGGAGACAGGAGGAGACAGGAGACAGGAGGACACAGGAGGAGACAGGAGACAGGAGACAGGAGGAGACAGGAGACAGGAGGAGACAGGAGGAGACAGGAGACAGGAGGAGACAGGAGACAGGAGGAGACAGGAGGAGATGTGAGGACGGAGACACAAGGAGACACCGCGGCGCGTTCAAGGACAGTCCGCCGGGCACACAGAGCCGCACTCACCGCCGCCGGTCCCGCCGGTCCCGCTCCGCTGAAGGTGACACGCCGGCAGGTCTCCGGCCGCGCGGACAACATGACCTGACGCCTCTGAGCGCGAGACCATCCCTCTGCCGCTGCCCGCGAGCCGCTCCGCTAACTAACCGAGCACGAGACAGGCAGGCTCCGCCCACTCAGACACCACCTCCACACAGACACACACACACACACAGACACACACACACACAGCTCAGGTTGTCTGCACGTGACCAATAAGCCCCAACAACAGATTAAACACAACTACTGCGGCACGAGCCGCGTGCTGCGTGTGTGTGTGTGTGTGTGTGTGTGTGTGTAGGTCTCACACACGCTTTACACAACTTTACCTGACACTGTTGCTGAACCAGATAAATTCAGACTGAATGTTCCTGTATGTTTCTGTGTGTTCCTGCATGTTTCTGAATGTTTCTGTATGTTTCTGAATGTTCCTGCATGTTTCTGAATGTTTCTGTATGTTTCTGAATGTTCCTGTATGTTTCTGTGTTCCTGCACGTTTCTGAATGTTTCTGTATGTTTCTGAATGTTCCTGTATGTTTCTGTGTGTTCCTGCATGTTTCTGAATGTTTCTGTATGTTCCTGTATGTTTCTGAATGTTCCTGTATGTTCCTGTATGTTTCTGTGTTCCTGAATGTTTCTGTATGTTTCTGAATGTTCCTGTATGTTCTTGTATGTTTCTGAATGTTCCTGCATGTTTCTGAATGTTTCTGTATGTTTCTGAATGTTCCTGTATGTTTCTGTGTTCCTGCATGTTTCTGAATGTTTCTGTATGTTTCTGAATGTTCCTGTATGTTTCTGAATGTTCCTGTATGTTTCTGAATGTTCCTGTATGTTTCTGAATGTTTCTGTATGTTCCTGTATGTTTCTGAATGTTCCTGTATGTTCCTGTATGTTTCTGTGTGTTCCTGCATGTTTCTGAATGTTTCTGTATGTTTCTGAATGTTCCTGTATGTTTCTGAATGTTCCTGTATGTTCTTGTATGCTTCTGAATGTTCCTGTATGTTTCTGAATGTTCCTGTATGTTCTTGTATGCTTCTGAATGTTCCTGTATGTTCTTGTATGCTTCTGAATGTTTCTGTATGTTTCTGAATGTTCCTGTATGTTTCTGAATGTTTCTGTATGTTTCTGAATGTTCCTGTATGTTTCTGAATGTTCCTGTATGTTTCTGAATGTTCCTGTATGTTTCTGAATGTTTCTGTATGTTCCTGTATGTTTCTGAATGTTCCTGTATGTTCCTGTATGTTTCTGTGTGTTCCTGCATGTTTCTGAATGTTTCTGTATGTTTCTGAATGTTCCTGTATGTTTCTGAATGTTCCTGTATGTTCTTGTATGCTTCTGAATGTTCCTGTATGTTTCTGAATGTTCCTGCCAGGATGAGATGAGGTGTCCTGAACCATCTGACAGCCTTGTTGGCTGTGACAGCACTATGCTACACTATCCTCTGGAGGAGTTAACGAGACACTCTGCATCCAAGTGATGTCAACAAAAAATAATATAATATATAATATATATAATATTCATGGATTTCATCAATCTTATTTCTATTTGGAGGCTCCTCTACATTTTGGTACTACAGTTCCCATGATGCTTTGGGGATGCAAACATTAAGAGACCATGTTTCAGCACGTTAACTCTAATCTTCATCGACTACTCCTGGATTCTGAGTTTAAAGTAATATTTCCCTGCAACACTACAAAGACAACAAAGATAAAACTTTTGTTTGTATTTTATTAAAATCTGTTTATTGTTTCTGCTGCAAGTCTCCAAACAGTTATTTAGACTTGAACCGTTACAACAGTCCAGCTCCATCCTGCAGTTCAGGCGGCACGTTAAAGAAAAAGAAACACATCTGAACAAAGAAACACAAACACAACTGACTTTTCTCTGACACGAGTTCACTGCAGTCACAGTTTACATGTTGGTGCCTTTTACTCAGATTACAGTCGCAGGTTTTCACACAACACAGAAACTTTAACTCAGATCAGTCAAACAAAACCTGATAATATGATCGTTTCAACTGAAGCTGCAACGATTTATCGATACGTTATTAAACTAATTGCCAAAACTCTCTGTCAGTTTGTTAAATGTGAACATTGTGTTTCCTCGTCTGTAAACTCAACATCATTTTCTGACAACTTATCAATACAATACAAAATCAACTGACAACCAAAATAATCGTTAGTTTCAGCTTCTTCTTTTAAATTGTACAAGATATTTTATTGACAATAACCCAGAAGATCTCCAGATTATGTAGATAATCAGTATTTGCAGCTTTACAGAGAACAAACCAGTCGACTCTGTTAACTATTTTATAAACCAAACAATAACTGATCAGATTGTTTCTGTGAAAATCAACTAAATGTTGGTTTATGTGTCATTTTTTGGTTTTGATACAGAAACTCAGGCAGCTCATCACTAAAGGTGTCACCATGAAATCAAAATAAGACTTTAATCTTGGAAAAAAGAAGCTGGTCACCACAACATCACCAGACTCAATTAAAAAATATAGTGATTTTAAGAGTTGTTGAGTTAAAACAAAGTTTATAAACTCTGTGAAACTCTGTCGCATTCTGCACATATCAGAGGATAAAACCAGTTAACTCAACAGGTCAACGGCAGCAGAAGTTTGATTGAAAATCAAAGTGAACTGTGACTTTAGTGTGATGTAATTGAACGGTGACACTCTGACACATTAATAAAACACTTTTTGAAATCATTCTCAACCTTCACCTGAAACTTCAGACAGGACGTAACTAAACTAAAACCTCTACAGCTACGACAAGAAAACAAAACAGTTCAAACTAAAGACTTGTATTAAGTTACAGAATCAAAACAAGTAGAAGAAATCTGAAGGAAAGAGTCAAACTAAATGAAATCACAGAACCAGAAGACGACAGCATTAAACCAGCTGGAGGCATCGACAGAACAAACGTCAGTCGACTGAAACGTTTACGTCCACGCGTGTTGCTCAGGGCGTCATCAGGAGGTAGTAGGCAGCGGCCGACAGCAGAGCTCCACCCAGCGGGACGAGGACGAAGGCGGCACACCTCCTCCACCACCTCCCCGCCCTGCCCCCGTCATCGTCCACCTCCTCCCTCCTGCCTCGCTTCTTACTCCTCCGACCTCCTCGCTGCTGACGCTTCTCGAACGCCTCCAGCTCCTCCTGAACACACGGCGGGAAACAAACGCTTTGTTGTCAACAAACCTGATTCAGTATCACTCTACGATTTGATGAGTTCAAAGACTCAACACATTTATATATGTACACATATATATATACATTAAGGGTGTCACAGACTGACCGAAATTAAGTCACAATCTCTACCTTAGAATTAAAAAATGGGATCGTCGATGCTGTCACATTTGCTCAAGCGGAAAAATACACACAGTTGTTGAAGTGCTGCGAGTCGACCTCCTCTAACTTAGCTGCTAGCTAAGCCAGCAGCTGTTAGCTACAGCCAATCAGACGACAGCATGGTGTTACACTGTTCAGCTCCTGGACTGTGTCGGGCAGCACAGGGGAGATGATTCCTCCAGGGCCGAAGTTTGTGTTTATCTTCAGGGTGAAACACTTTCACGTGTTCAGCTGGTCAGGAAATAATACCAGGGAGCTTTAATGTATCTGGAGGAGCCGTCGCCTTTATTCACAGCCAGACTGAAGACTATATTGGACACTTTACTGCTGTCAGTACTCCTGCTACTCCTTTCACTTCTCCTTCTTCTCCTATTCAGTCACTGTCTGCACGAACACACACTATCGCTCGCCCACTCACACACTCACACCTCACACACACACACCTTACGCAGCGCCCTATCCCTGAAAGGAGCTACGTCACTCTTACAACAATGGTGCAGACACAGGAGACCCATCAACAGAACCTGAACCTTCTCCTCTCTCACTGAAGTCGCAGGTGTGGAAGTATTTGGGATTTCCAGTGAGTTATGGTGACGACGTTCCCGTTGTTGACAAAAAGGCCACAGTTTGCAAACTCTGCAGAAACTAGATGGCAGATTGTTTTAAGTTTCCAACTGACTGAGGATATCAGTTATTGTTACATTATGTTGTTAATAAATGATTTACATTTGACAGTGTAGTGTGGTACATTAAGAACAAAGGTCAGATATCATGTTGCATAAAAGTCTAGTCTAAAAATGGCACAGCAACCTGTGCTTTAAAATAAATAAATGTAAAAATCGAGAATCGAATCGAACCGTGACCTTAGAATCGAAAATGTAATTGAATCGAGGATTTGGAGACTCGCGACAGCTCTAATATACAAACATGTCCAAGTTTACGCCTGTAAGTGAGGCTCAGAGACACGTTCACTGCAGTAACAACAAGCAACACTTCAGATTCATG
This sequence comes from Acanthopagrus latus, assembly GCF_904848185.1. NCBI lineage: Eukaryota > Metazoa > Chordata > Actinopteri > Spariformes > Sparidae > Acanthopagrus > Acanthopagrus latus. The sequence goes on along the minus strand of NC_051048.1, from coordinate 805,050 downwards.
GAGTCCTGAACCGTTCTGTGTCACACTGACCTGAAGCTTCTTCTGCTCCTCCTCCTGAGCTGCTCTTTGCTCCGCCTCCTTCAGCTGAACACACACACACACACACACACACACACACACACACAGTGAGTTGTTAGTGTGTATCCAGGTGTGACTCACTCACTGACCGTACAGGTGTGTGTTCGTTTGTGTACCTGGCTGACTTTCTTCTGCTGGTCTCTGCAGGCGTCGTCACACTGAACACACTGATCTGCCAGAGAGCACGGGAACTCCTACACACACACACACACACACACACACACACACCCACACACACACCCACACACACAGAGTGCATTAACAAACCTCACATGTTTACTGGAGACGACTGAACAAAGACTTAATTGTTTCAGCACCATCTTCAGTTTCTCCGAAACTCGATTCATCCACAATTTAAGGTGTGTTTCTGTGTGTGTGTGAGTGTGTGTGTGTGTGTGTGTGTGTGTGTGTGTGTGTGTGTGTGTGTGTGTGTGCATGCGTACCTTCTTGATCCTCTTGCAGGGACAGCGGAGCTTCACCTTCTGCTGACATTTCTCCTCACACACTCCTGGATGACACACCTGCTTACAGCGATGACCACAGCTCAGCTACACACACACACACACACACACACACACACACACACAGGATAAACACAGACCCATCAGAAGAGGAAACATGAAGCAACGTGTTAGCAATGAAAGCAGACATGAGTCTGTACAGAACCATCAGTCTGGACCTTCCAACAGAACTCAGGTTGATGCTCAGTTTGGTCAGAACTTTGTGTCCAGTCATCTCCTCTCTGACTGTTCTGACAAATAAAACGGTGAAATGAGTCCTGATAAAACTCAACAAATACAATCTGATAGTTCAGCAGATTACTTTGGTCTGTGTGTGTGTGTGTGTGTGTGTGTGTGTGTGTGTGTGTGTGTGTAAATACACCAGTGTATAGGTTTGTTATTACAGCTCCGTGTGTGTGTCGAGGCTTTAAGAAGCTTAAGTTACTGCAGACTACGAAAACAGTCTTCTGACAGAGTGGAGCACACACACACACACACACACACACACACACACACACACACACACACACACACACACACTCTTCAAACAAACACTGACTGTGTGTGTGTGTGTGTGTGTGTGTCAGTGCCAGTAAGTGACAGAATGAAAACACTAAATCATTCCCAGGTGAAAGTAAAACACACCCAATGACTGTGTGTGTGTGTGTGTGTGTGTGTGTGTGTGTGTGTGTGTGTGTGTGTGTGTGTGTGTGTGTGTGTGTGTGTGTGTGTGTGTGTGTGTGAGAGTCGTCTGGCGCCACAGAGCTAAATTGATTATTGGAAAGAGAAAGGGAGAAAGGAACGGCTCGTGTTGTGTTACGCCTGCAGTGACACTGACAATTATTGATTACTGATCAGGAAGAGCAGAGGAAGGACGGACTGAAGGAGGAGAGGCAGGAGAACAGGAGGAGAGGCAGGAGAACAGGAGGAGAACAGGGAGGAGAACAGGAGGAGAGGCAGGAGAACAGGAGGAGAGGCAGGAGAACAGGGAGGAGAACAGGGGGAGAACAGAGAGGAGAACAGGGAGGAGAACAGGAGGAGAACAGAGAGGAGAACAGGGAGGAGAACAGGAGGAGAACAGAGAGGAGAACAGGAGGAGAACAGGAGGAGAGGCAGGAGAACAGGGAGGAGAACAGGAGGAGAATAGGAGGAGAACAGGAGGAGAACAGAGAGGAGAACAGGGAGGAGAACAGGAGGAGAGGCAGGAGAACAGGGAGGAGAACAGGAGGAGAAGAGGAGGAGAACAGGAGGAGAACAGGAGGAGAGGCAGGAGAACAGGAGGAGAACAGAGAGGAGAACAGGAGGAGAACAGAGAGGAGAACAGGAGGAGAACAGGAGGAGAACAGGGAGGAGAGGCAGGAGAACAGGAGGAGAACAGGAGGAGAACAGGAGGAGAGGCAGGAGGAGAGGCAGGAGGAGAGGGGGAGGGAGGGAGCAGTGAGACACACACACACACACACACACACACACACACACACACACACACACACACACACACACACAGTAATGGGAGGCAGGTGACTCCACTTCTACAGTCTGATAAACATGTCCCATGATGCAGTGGGGCCAGCCCGAGGTCTCCATAGATGGTAGCGGCTCTGTGTGTGTGCTCACCTCTTTGGGACACTGGTTGTTGCAGGAGCCCAACTCCACCTTGGTCTGCTCGTCAGCGGAGGTCAACTTCCTGCAGAGATCAATCAATCAATCAATCAATCAATACATTCAGTCAAGCTTTATGAAACAGTGCTGGAGTCTGGTGTGACAGAACCAACGCTGCAGCGCGGCTGTGTACTGACGTGCACTCGACGTAGAGCAGGCTGATCTTGCAGTGGCAGCGTTGGCGGATCATCTGGCTGCAGGGGGGACAGTCGCCGGGGTGACAGGGGCGGGGGCAGGTGTGGGGGCAGCCAGGGGGGCGGGGCTTAGAGCAGGCCTCTTCACACACCTCACACTGCAGAGACGGAGAGGGATCAATATCTGTTCATCAAGTCGCTGTCGGCACAGCGCAGAGCATCGATGATAAACTTTATGTCATCGTTAGACTCAAGGCAACTTTATGGACCCTGAGGGGGATCAGCTGTTTGTCTGCAGTGTGAGAACTGTTTTTAACACCAAACTAATACAACTTGACTCACAGTCACACAAACTGCTGAACACACAGTGTGTTTCAACAAGACAAACAAAGTGTTTGAATTTAACCTTTAAAAGTAAAAACACGGGACAGACAGAAGATGATCCAATTTTCTGGGTGGCGTGAGAAAGTAGAGTTAGAGTCCTACAGAATAAACCTATAGATAATATAAACTCTGCAACGCTTCCTGCTTCATAAATCAATGTTTACATTTACTAATGAGATCATTTATACCTGACACTCATTAATAAATACGTGAGAGTCCAAACATGTCGAGCTGAGGTTTCATGTTGGTTTTCAAGTTTTCATGTGTTTACAGATTTTATTAAAACTTCACCGCTCCTCATAACGACTCTTGACTTTCATTAACAACCTAATGAGGTCATCACCTTGTTGCCGTTGGTAACCAGGTGACACTCCCTGCTGCAGTCGTGGTTTCCGCAGGTCAAAGGTCGTCCACACGGCCGCTTACAGGAGAAGCGACCCCGGCGATGACACGGCACCGGGCTGACCTGGCCGGTCCAGAACAGACGTCGTTAAAGTATTTTTTGACCTCGTCTGAAGGTGAACGACTGTGTGTGAGTGTTTCAGAGTGTGTTGAATACAAAACGAGGAGACGGGATGAAATGCAGCAGAGAGAGACAGAGAAGGACAAAGTGGACGGACAGAGAGAGAGAGAGGGAGGTCAGGGAGACAAACTAATAATGGACGAGAGAACAAGACGGACAAGAAAACACAGAGGAGACGAGGAGGAGGAGGAGGAGGGGGAGGAGGAGGAGGAGGAAGAGGAGGAGGAGGAGGAGGAGGAGGAGGAGAGAGAGGAGGAGGAGGAGGAAGAGGAGGAGGAGGAGAAAGAGGAGGGGGAGGCGGATGAGGGGGAGGAGGAGGAGGAGGAGGTGGAGGAGGAGGAGGATGAGGGGGAGGAGGAGGAGGAGGAGGAGGAGGAGGAGGAGGAGGAGGAGGAGGAGGGGGAGCAGGAGGAGGAGGAAGAGGAGGAGGAGGAGGAGGGGGAGGAGGATGAGGGGGAGGAGGAGGAGGAGGAGGTGGAGGAGGAGGAGGATGAGGGGGAGGAGGAGGAGGAGGAGGAGGAGGAGGAGGAGGAGGAGGAAGACGGTCCGTCGACAGAAGAAAATGGGAGCGTAAGAAGTGATTAATTAAAAACACAGGCAGGCACCACAGGACAGCGTGACAGAGAGATGAAGGGATAGAAACTGGTTATAAGACGCAGAACAACATGAAACCATCAGGACGGAGACGTGAACTGGTTCTTACCTCATGTTCCCCAAAACAGGACCTGAAGCACAAACACAGGAAACATGAATGTCCCTTCACTTCACTTCACCTCCTCTTGTCCTCTTTAGATCCTCTGACCTTCATTAACTCCTTCATGTCATTTCACAGCACTCGGCTTATTTATTTGATCACAACTCAATTCAGTATTTTCTTTAATTTATCCAACTCTGTTCACTGCAGCTTCAGTTACTTTTATTCACTTTATTTCCATTTACCTCTGTTCACTTCTCTAATGTCACTTTAAGTTCAAGTAAACTTTACTTCCATGTTAAAGTGACATTAAACTACATGTTGTTGAATAATTACATTTTCCACCTCACTTCTTTCTTAGAATCATCACTGATGACGATCCACTTCACCTCCGTAAACTCTGTTTGTTAAATTTAGTTCTCATATCTTAAATATTATAACTAACATGGACTTCATTGTATTGTCTGTTGTGTTTCACCCACTCATGCGATCCTTCTTCACATCGTCTCTTGTGACTGAATCCACCTTCATCTACTCACTGACCACAGTGACGGTCTGAGAAACTAAATCTGCCACTAAGTGTTCACTTCAACTGCTCCACACTTTCCACCATTACTCATGTTTCAAAAGCTCCTATTTCCTCCGACCGCAGGGAAACATGTACACCACACACACACACACACACACACACACACACACACTCTGTCAGTTTGTGGCTGTTGGCCCGGGTTTCCTTAACATCAACACACATGGTTGGTGTTGGTCGCTCACTGCGTCACAGAGCTGCAGGCAGCTGGCAAACACAACTGTTACACACACACACACACACACACACACACACACATACACACACACACACACACACACACACACACACACACACACACACTGACCCACAAATCTGCTTTTTCCTAACCAGGGACACAGATGTTGCCCTGAATTGGAGAACCGGTCCAAACCCACTGAGGTTCAGTCTGACGTGAACTCGTCTCCTCACTGATGGTGATTCAGATCTGAGGCTCAGCGTCTGTCAGATGATTCAGTGAGGTCGACATGTTGTGTTTGTCTCAGAAACAGGAGAATTATCTCAGATCATACAGCACAACTCTTTCAGCCAATCGTGTACTGTGTTTTTAATCTCAGGTCTAATGAACCACGACCAAAGTACCTTGGAATGTGTGTGTGTGTGTGTGTGTGTACAGCACGGTGAATACAAAGAGTGTTTGTTTGAACACACTCAGACCTCCTGGTGCACTGCAGCAGTGTCACAGTCATCAGATCAGTATTTACATGTTCAACCTCTAATTTCATCTCAAGTGTTTGAAGTTCTCAGATATCTGCTGGGACAGAACCAGGCTGTGATTCTAGTCCCTCCTGTGCATCACACTACAGGTGTATAGACTGTGACATCACAGTGACTGTGCTGACACACTTCCTGTCACACTGTAGATCTCAGGAGACGCTGCACCATCATTCTGCTGCGCGTCTGTTTTGTTTCTTTAAACCTCACACTCGTGTTGGCCGGTGTTAAACCCAGGACGCAGACACGGAGGTGAACCTGACATTAGAGTGGTCAAAGTTTCTGCTGCTCGCTCGTCTGTGTTGGAACGTTTAGTGACCAGGTGAGCCTGAGAGCGACTAAGTTGTTGTTTAACAGTGTAGTAACGTGCAGATGGCAGAGTGACAGGTGTTACACCAACAGTCCACATCCAGTCAGTCAGACCAGGTTTTGTTTCAGACCACGGTGAGTGAAACACTTCCTGCACGGTTGTTTCAAGCCTTCTGCTTACTGGCAGGCTTTTAATTTGAAACACAGCAGGAAGGCTGTAGAATAGACTGTCTGAGACTGTCAGAATAAATGTGTTCTTCTTTTGACTTGTACTTGGTTTGAACTGAACAATGTGTGTGTGTGTGTGTGTGTGTGTGTGTGTGTGGACCTACGTTGGGATGGGCACCTGACACGGCGGACAGGGCAGAGCTTTCTTGATGAAGGCCGGTTCAGACGGCTGCTCCCACGGACCGGCTAGCTGCACCTGAACACATCCAGAGAAGTGTCGTGTGAAGAGACAGAACCAGAACATCCAGAACAACACACGGACTGATGACTGACAGCAGACGTGGAACCACCTGCTGGGACTTGACCAGAACCAGGTCGTGGCAGGGCTGAGGGCAGGTGTGGCTGCAGCCGGGCAGCGGCAGCAGGCAGGACTGTCTGCAGGGCGGGCAGGGCCCGGGGTGGCACCGGTGGGTCTCCCTGGTCGGGTGGTGGCAGGATGAAGGACACCTGGAGGAGACGACAGACTGTGTGATGGAGGTTACAGGTGAGAGGGGGTCAGACAGGACAGCTGGTCTGAGGGTTTACCTGCAGGACTCTTTGCAGCGAGGCGGCTTGGTGCTCCGCTCACGGCCACAGGGGACGAGCAAGACGGACGAGCCGCACGTGCACCGGACCTCCACCGTCTCTGGACAGGGATAACAACTACCTGAGGGACAGGTGAGACACGATACATCCGTCTTTAATCCGTCAGGCAGCCATACGAACACTGACGGAGGTTCTGATGCCTCGATCACACGATCACAGGATAAACTCACAGTCATTGTTGTTACTGACTCATCTCACAGTGACTTTCATGAGTCGGAGAAAATTCTTTCAGAATTTTATAAAGTGACGTCTTCAAATGTCCTGTTCAGTCCAACAACAGTCCAGAACCCAAAGCACCGACACTGAGTGTCTACATCACACTGGGGTTCTGACGGGTTTGTAGGTCTGGACAGAAGCCGGCTGCTCACTTCTGCTTCTAATCACATGAGCTGAAGAGTTCAACACCTCCAGCTTCAGCCGGTCCGACACTTCAAGCCCTCCAACATCTGTATTCTGTCACCGACACTCTGCTGTCCACCTGATAGCAGAGTGTGTGTGTGTGTGTGTGTGTGTGTGTGAGATAACCTTCAGCATGTGACAGAACCAGTCATGGTCCAGTGTTTGGCTCCATGTTGGATCTTTGTCTCATAATATGGTTTTATCAACTGTTACAAGCAATATTTCGTTTTATCTTTATTTTTTCATCTTCTATTCTTCATCTTTTATTTTAAAGATTTATAACAAATGTTTCACTTTGTCAACAACAGCTGAGGCTCATGGGTACTGTAGTGTTTAGACTCATCCGCAGCACAGACTTCTCAAATGATCGGAGTCATCAACCGTTAATTAACTCTGTTTAAATAAAGTTTATTCTCTGAACTAAATATCAAAGTTTATTTCAGCAGGTTCTCGTGAAGTCAACACACACACACCCACACCCACACGCCGCGGTGTCGGCTGTTATCTACGAGGTGATGCGTTGGCGGCGGAGCGACCTTCTATCTGTTCCACCCTGAAAGGTCAGAGCAGCCAATCAGCACGCAGGAACACAAACACATTAACTTTAATCTATTCAGCCAATCGGGACGCAGACGGACGCATAAATGATCCTTTATCATCCGATCAGAGGAACAATGGAGGCAGGAAGCTGTCTGTGGCTCTGATCACACACACACACGCATGCACACACACACACACACACACACACACACACTTGGGATTAAAAGGGATTAATGATGTTTGGCAGGAAGCAGAGGTCAAAATTTTCCCAAACACACACATTTAACTGTGTGTGTGTGTTGTTCAGCCCTATCAACCAGAAGAAATGTCAGCACACACACACACACACACACACACACACACACACACACACACCAAGAGGTGTTCTGGGTCAGAATTTTCCTGCATTTGACATTTGACCTTCCACCAGCTGAGACTCTCTTAACAAATCACAACAAGTCTGACAGACGATGATGTGATGCGACGCCCGCTGTGTGTGTGTGTGTGTGTGTGCGCGTGTGAGTGTGTCTGACTCGAACTCTCGCTGAAGTTCCAGTTTTCCTGAACTGTCAGAGGAAATCAGACTTTTAACGACATATATTCTGATTTGTGAAAAAGGAGTTTCAGCTGTGTTATTTCTGAGGTGGAGACACTGAACAGGTGTGTACAGGTGTTCACCACAACAACAACAACAACAACAACAACAACAACAACCAGGAGCTAGTAAATTCACCTGCTGATTTAACAGCTCACCAACAGATCAGCTGATTAAAATACACGAGTCAAAATCAGGCTTTGACTTCTCAGAGCCATAACTGAGTCAAATCTCAGCTCACAGACATGAAACATGTTTTTCATTACCATTCAGAACTCCCTTAAGAATCTTCATGATTTTAACTTTCCTCCATCTGTACATCCAGGAGTACACTGCTAACAGAGGCTGCTAACAGAGGCTGCTAACAGGAGCTGCTAACGGCTAATTTGGTTAATATCACTGGAGATTATTTGACTAAATGTAAACAAACTTTAAAAATGTGTTTCTGTGTTGGTCCAACAAAATAAACAACTGAGACGTCATGTTGAAAATAATTCCAGATGTTTCATAGATTAAAATTAAATCACATAAATGAAAATGACGACCAATCGCAGCTGACTCGTGTGTGTGTGTGTGTGTGTTACCTTGGTGACAGCCGGATGGACACTTGTGGTTGCGACACCCCAGAGTTCGACCACAGCTCTGGTCACATGGAGGGCAGTTACCAGGGCAACACTGAAGCACAAAGCATGATGGGAAACAGAGTTTAGACAGGAGGATAAACAGCTGACAGAGACCAGCTCCTCCGTTTCTTCTTGTTCTCTGCTGGTTCTGCTGGTTCTGGTCCACAGTGAGGATGTTTAAAGGATGTTCTGACTGGTTCTGAGACCCGGTGACATTAAACATCAGACTGATGCTGTGAAGCTGCAGAGATGAAGACGACAGCTCGGCGTGCGAGACGAGTCGCTCACATCAGACGGAGCGTCAGTCAACCTTTAACCAGCAGATCACTCCGATTAGATGACATCACTCTGACATTCACTCCACAGGAGGCAGACGCTCAGAACCATCAGAACCATCTGAGCCTCAAAGACCATCACAGCCTCACATCTGGAGACGGATCATTGAGCTGATACATGTATTGATCCTCCTGATGATGATGATGCTGCTGGACTCACCTTCCTCCTGCACTGGTGTCTCTGGCAGCTTCTGGTCTTTGGACATTTGGAGTCACACAGGTATTCTTTGTGACACGGCATCAACTTCCTGTATTTACCACACCTGCACTCCCTCTCCACCTCCTGAAACACACACACACACACACGGGGTCAGGGTGTTTCTGTGTGTGCGTGAGTGTGTGTGCGAGTGTGTGTGTGTGTGTGTGTGTGTGAGACCTGTCTGCAGGTCTCGCAGCTCCCTCGGTGACACCTCATTGAACAGGTGTGTTTTCCACATGACAGACGGCGGTCACACGTGTCACCGCACGGCGACACTTCCTCCGTGCACGGCAGAGACGACTCTACACACACACACACACACACACACACACACACACACAGTGACATTTAGAAAATACCAGCAGACAGTGAGACAGATAAGTGTGTGTGTATGTGTGTGTGTGTGTGTGTGTGTGAGACTCACTTGTCTTGCCACAGGGACAGGTTCTGCTGACGGAGCGGGGACATGGAGGACAAACGCCATCATGACACAAAACCTCACAGGTGTGATTCCCACAAGAGAGAAGAGAGCCACACACCTGAGAGAGGAAGAGGAGGAGCTTACTTTACTACACACCACAGCACAAAGAAAAATCCTGAGCCTGAACTGTGTGTGTGTGTGTGTGTGTGTGTGTGTGTGTGTGGAGGAGGGACAATCAGAGGTGTAGTGGGGATTATCTAAGTGGGGGAATGCTATTCTTATGACAACATCACAGAGAATATGTATGAACACACATAAGGCTGAAGATGATCAATACTTTCAGATCAAACTGGTACTGAGGCATTGGATATATTCACTTCCTGCTTGCCAGGTGTTGAGTTTTTACTCCATTGACAGTTTTGTCAGAGCAACACACACAGTCAGTCCCTGATGTCGGTACGTCAGCTGTGGTTGTTGCTCCAGATAATCATGTTGTGTGCTGGAGAGCGTGAACAGCTGCTCTATGAGTGGGTCAGAGTCGTGACGCGATAGCACTTTTTTACCGCTAGTTGCATATATCAGCTTTCTGCAGCACAAAGTGCAGAAGCAAGCGCCTGCTGCTCTTAACTTACAGCTGACCGTCTTCCCCCATTTCTTCTGTCCACGCCCAGCACCATTTATTTGTTAATCCTTCATCAGTTAGGAGGGCATCTTCCCCAGGCTTCATGAACGTACTCTCCATCCTACTCTACTCCGTGACGTCTCTGCACGGGCATCTATGCAGCATAAGACTCGGTTGAAGCACATTTTTCCAAGACCCGCCTCATTCCACTTCTGATTGGCTAATAATGTTAGTGTGAGAGAAGGAGAGTTGTGTTCCTCTCATCTCGTGTGTGTTTGTACCTGCTGACAGTTCCACTGAGGGCTGGCACAGGGTCTCTCTGCCTTCTCTCGACCACACACACACTTCTGAACGCTGACTCTGGGACAGGGAGAGCACTCTGACACACACACACACACACACGCACACAGGTTATAGTTTACACACTGAAGCATTTACAGGTGTCATTGTCATGTTGTTCTGTCTTTGACATCAATACGTTGTAGGAATGTTCATTCAATACATTCCAGGTGTGTGTGTGAGTGTACCTGTGTGACAGGGCTGTGTACAGGTGTGCTGCCTGCAGGGTAACAACTTGTTGCACTGCTGCTGACAGGACCAGGCCTGGAGAGAGAGACAGAGATCTCCAGGTGTAACTAACAGACTCGACAGTCCAGGTTCAACTCTGAACACTGCAGGTGTACCTTGTTGCTACAGCGACGGGGGAGGGGCTTAGCTTTGCCACACATACAGGAAACGGACACCATCTTTGGACACGGAGGACAGGGACCTGAAAACACACACACACAAACACACTTCATCATCATAAATCATATCAGAGTATTCACAGGGTTCATCTTTGAATATTTGTGTGTGTGCGTGTGTGTGTGTGGTTACCGGGGTGACAGAGCAGCAGACAGGTGTGTCCACAGGTGGGTTTGAGCTCCTTCTGACAGACAGAGCCACAGGAGTGAGGAGCCAACCAGGGGTCAGCTGGAGGATCCTGCATCTTCCCACAGTAACACATGTACCTGAACACAACACAACATGTTTCTATTGAGTGACATCACAGTCCTGTAGAGCCCCCTGCTGGTCAGCAGCAGCATCACACCACACACAGGTCAAAGGTCAGAGTGGTGTGTTATTGATCAGTGATCAGAGGAGGGGCGTCGTCTCCCACAGCCGAGGGAGAGCACATTTACTCAAGTACTTAAACTCAGTCCTGGTACCTTGTGGTGACCTGTTGTTGACTGTTTGTTGTGTTCTGACTCTTCCTCAGTGATGTGCTGCACCATGTGGTTGTGTGTTCACTGTTGGTCTCTACATGTTACAGAGGAACATACAGATCATGTGGATGAAGCGTAGTTTACTCTGTGGTTCTGTCTGTGCTCGTGGTGTGTGAATGAGCCTGTTCATGTTAAAAGAATAACTCGGGTCCATAAAGTGTGCCGGTGTTGACAGGTACCTGTTGGGCGTGGCGCTGGGTGGGTACTCTGCTCGACACTTTGGACTGTGGAGAGAGAACGGACACAGATCAGACGCCATGATGTAAAACCGATGGACGTGTGGTCGTGTGGACGAGCTGTTGGGTCAGATACGTCTGCATCTTTACATGATTTAGATTTGATTGAATATGGAGGATGGTCAGCTGATTGGCCCACTACAGTTCTGGAGGAAGTGAACCAGAGACAGATTATCTGCACCTCATACATCAGACATGCATTCATTAATCAACACAAACCACAAATAAAGTAAAATACTAGTGACAAAAGCCTGAGCCACCATCCTCCTCCTCCTCCTCACCAGGGCCAGGGGTGCTGCTTCTGACCGAAGTCTTCATCGGTGGCAGACGAGACGAGGAAGGCCGAGTCTTTGGCCCATTTCTGAATACAGGGTAGGTGGAAGAGAGAGAAACAGCTGGAGCAGCTCCACACCTGGACACAGACATCAGAGACCAGAACAACCATCAGTCACAGCTGTTGGCTCAGACGTGCTGAGTGATCAGTCAACAAGTTCATCTATCATGATTAGAATCATCAGTTCTCTCTCTTCTACAGTTCCAACAAACCACAGATGAAAACCTTCTGCTAGCAGAGCTGAAGGCGGCATGAAGTGGTTTATATGTGCTGTACGACCACAGCTGAGACTCATGGGTAATGTAGTATTCAGACGGGTTCTGCAGACCTACGGGGGTTTAACCACCTGATGGATTCATGGAAGTTCATCAGAAATCATCTTTAAACTACATGAGTCACCTGAAGACGCCATCTCTGGCTTTGAGACTGCACAGGTAGATTAATAAACGCTGAAACACAATATTTAATATATTCACGTAACAAGAGATCATTAACAGGACACTCACCGCCTGTGTCCTCTTGACGGAGGCGATGCAGATGAGACAGGTGAGAGCTCCGGACTGAAACAGGTCGCTGACGTACTGACCGGTTCTGACCAGACCTGTGACATCACCACCTGGACACACACGCGCACACACACACACACAGAGCAGAAAATGAAAACATTACCTCGATCATTGTCCAAAGGTTCAGTACTTGTAGAGTTCAGTACAGTAAATTGTAGTTAGATTCCATCTCTGGTTATTCTCGACTCTGACATGAAAATGTTTATACTAAATAATCAAACAATAAATGTACCAGTTTATCAGTTATTGCTGGATCACTAATAATCAATATATATCAGTCGACCACTCATATTCTGTTTTAATGACCTTACTCTAAAAACACTGTGGATTCCTCCTCGTACCACCAGAGGGAGCTGTACCACAGGCTGAGAATAGTGTGATTGGTTGATCATCAGTCAGTCACAAGAAAATCAATTCAGCTATTGATTGATGGTCAATTAATCGTCTGGTTCTTCTTCTATGTGACAACAGGGTTAGGGCCAAACTAAAAGATAAAGAACAATCAGCTGTAGATATCAGTGTATCTGTAGCATAGAGAGAGAGATTAAAGGAGAGGTTCAACATTTAGTCGAATCTTCTGACTCCGCAGCGACAGCCGACAGCTCGTTAGCGTAGCTTAGCATAAAGGCTGTAAGACAGCTAGCCACGATGAACACCAGGCTCACCTGTCTGGTTGGTGTAGGTGGTGAAGGTGGACGCCAGGATCTTCCCTCTCTTTCCATCCTTGTGGTCAACGGCTCCATCATCATCATTGTCTTCGTCGTCAGAGGAAGAGCTGATCTGGCTCTCCACCAATCGCTGAACAGCAGCCTGGTTGGACTTCCTGATCTCCTCGAACTTGGACTGGACCGACGCACCTGTCAGTCACAGAAACAAACAGCCGTCAGCCGGTTTGATCACCTCTTGCTCAGGAGCATGTCAGCATGAGTCCGTCCTCACCATGCGGAGGTTCAGGTGCCGCGGTGGTCTTGGTCCTTCCTCCTCGTCCGGCCCCCCACGGTCCAGCAGCGGCTCCGCCCGGCCTCTCCTTCTCCTTCTGTTGTGGGGGTCGTGACCTTTCACCCTGAGCCTCCTGACTCCGGCCACGCCCCCTTCCCTGCTGTCGCCAGGCCGGCTCCATGGCAACTGCCTCTGAAACTCTACAGATGAACATTGAGACGACACGTTACTCCATTTCTGATCAAGTTCAGCACAAAAACTTGGTGTTTCAAGATTAACTCTGAAACTAATGGTCAGTTTTTCTTTGAGGATACGTCACGAATAAGAATCAGACTTTAAACTTTAAATCAACAGCTACACAAACATGTCAGCCAGGCGTCTCAGTCCCTCCACTGGTCCTAGAACAGCTCGTACATCACGTTCACATCTGTTTCTGTCTCAGACTGCAGCTCCAGACAACAGGAGTGTGTCTGTCAGGGCGCCACAGGACTTTGATTTGTTTTTTACTCACTGAGTAATTAGTCACTGATGGTGACCCTGAGCGTCAACGCATAACAACATTAACAAATCACAACAAATCAGAAACAAGAAGTGAATGAATTTAAGAAATGATCATGAAAAAATCATCGCAACTTGTTTAATAAAAGCCCAGTACTGATCAGTACATCAGATTCATCCTGTAGTCAGCTGCTCTGCTAATGACTGGAGCACTGCACCACTAAATCAGCAGATTTTTGACTGGAGTCTGGTGCAGACAGGTCAGGACTGACAGGTCTGAAGGATGACTCAGCCTGAGCAGGCAGCTGCTGTGTGTTCACATACTGACGGTACATATATGTACATATATACATTTATACTGTTATTTATATACATATATATTACACATATCAGTGTGCTGGGCATCAGACAGATGATTTAACAGACCTGTCTGTCAGCTACATGACCTGTCACAACACTTCAGTCACTCTTCATGACACGAAGCTTCGTTAATTCACCTCTAACAACACCGGAAGTGGTCTTTACAGCCGCGTTCGGTCGCAGAAACCGTTAAACTCAAGCCGGCTGACGTTAACGGTCAACTTCAGCCCAAACTGTGCTGTTAGCCGGCTAGCTGCGGTAAGCTAACCAACAGTTCTGTCATTAAAATTAGGAGTAAAACAGGCGGGAACAAACGTCACATCCGCTGAACTGGAGTTATTAAAAGATAAATGTTAATCGGAGCAGCGTTAACTGAAGGTTTCATGTCAACAGACGGACAGAAAAGTGATTTTAGTAGCTCTGTGTGGAACACACCTCAGCAGTCTGCAGCACTGGGGGCTGGTGCCTGGTTGTCATGCGCAGTGTGAACGCCGGGACTTGTAGTTCTTTAAACGGAGAGGCCGGAGGGTTCCTATGTGGAGAGAACTACATATCCCACAATGCACAGAGACACGCAGGCAGTGCGACGTGTCATCGACAGCAGCAGGACGTCTCATTCATAATCTGAGACAGAAACAGTCATTGTGTCATTAATGCAACTGTAATTAATCTATTGTCTAGTTCATCCGTTTATTTATATTTATGATTATACCAGCAGGAAATAACTATAATTAAAATTATTAAGGTTCTTGTAAAAAAAAGTTTTGTTCCATAATTGTTGACAACTACTTTCACTTAGTATTTGTATTATTTGTATTATCTGTTTCTATTATGTTTATTATGATTTTATTCAACATAAGAAAGAAAGAAACGGCTCCAGAAACAATTTAAATTTGTATTAATCCGGATAATTATCAGGTTATCAAAACAAAGCACACTCAGTATATATTACATTCATGTTAATACATGTGTAAGTTGTATTTCTACTCGAGTACTCTTCATGTGGGAGACTTACATTACAACTTTACTTTTACTGGAGCTTGAGTACTTTGTACCTCAGTGGTAGAGAGCATACATCTGTGTGGAAGTTAACGAGACAGTCGTGTGTTTTCTTATAAAATATCTTTATTTCAGCGCAGTGCTTCAAGAATTCATTCAGGTCAGGATTTATTTTTTTATCAAGCAGTTTTAACGACTATTTACAGAAAGCAGAGATGTGATTGGCTGACAGAATCATACAGGAGAGGCAAAGACCTTCCTTACAGACAAACTACAGATGAACACGCAGAGAGTTTCCTGCCGACCTTTGACCTCTCCTGATCTACAGCAGCTGATCTAAGGCCTGAAGCTCGCTCTAGTCCAGCCCAGTGAGTCCGTCTGACTCAAGTCAGTGTCAGATTTATCTTCTTCAACTCGCTCGGATACGTTTTCACGTCACGTGTTCTCGCTCAGACAGAAACATGCTGAACAGTTGCTGTGACGTAGAGGAACAGAAATGATGCTTATTATTTAATATATAATACATTATAATTACAAAGTTTACACATGAAATATTTACTAGAACGTTTTCTCTCTCTTCCTCTGGATCGTACTGGAGCTCCTCTCGTCTCCACTGGTCCTTCACTTTCTCCTCAGGTTGTAATATTTTAATGACTTTGGAGGAAAATCTTGCTCGTTAAGCATGAAGATCATGAACTCATCAGAGAATGAAACGACAGCATTCAGTGTTTGTTTTCTTTTTCTACATGTCTGGATGTAAAAATCAATCTGACTTTGAGGAAGAACATTTTAAACATATCTAAATTTTGTAAACCAGATTTTTTGCTCTACAGTCAATCACACCGTGCTCTCCCTCCTGCTGCTCCGAGCTTTACTTCCTCTCTTCTTCTTCGTTGGTTGTCTGGGTCTAAGATGTCGGAGCGGCGTCGCCCGGCTGGTCGGCTCGCGGCGGCGGCACCAGCTTCCTCTCCAGCCTGTTGACTCTGTGTTTCAGTTTGCTGTGCGTGGCTTCATGTTCGGCCAGCAGCCGAGCGTAACGCGTCTGCAGGACGTCCAGCGTGCTCGTCATGCGCTCCACCTTCTCCTCGATCTCTTTGGGGTCGGGGCCCTGCGCTGCCACCTAGAGGACGACACCAGCTGTTACTTTAGGTCTCTTGGAGCATCTCTGCGTTGTTTTTGTCATGTAATCGTGTGACTGTACCTCCAGGTCCAGAAGCCCGTCCTTCATCAGAATCTGACGTCCCTTCTCCTCCAGCAGAGCTTTAGCATCAGGATATTCTGTTAGCGCCTCCATCAGGTCGTCTTTGGAAAGACAGAAGAGGTCAGAGTAGCCGATGCTCCTGATGTTGGCCGTCCTCCTGTTTCCTGCCTTACTGCCTGTCCAGGAACAAAATGGACAATTAGGGAACCAGAACAACCTCAGATTCTGATTTACATTTAATCTCAGACAGTATCTTAATCACTTTGTGCTGAAATTACCGACAAGTAAGGAACATTTTACTTCCAGGAAGAATCTGTTGATCGAGTCTCGAATGAACTTCAGCTCATAACCAACAAATCTCAAATTCAAACTCTCGTTTTTAATTATTGTCCAGATTCAAAGACACCAAAAAACACATCATGTAAAATGACTGGATTTATGTAAATGATGCAAAAACGTGGAGACTTTGAACAAACATAAATAAATCTGCGACATATATAACTTGAATCAGCGTACGCAACATTCCAAACTGATCTGCTGTCAAAATGCAGCAATTTATTGTCGTCTTTCGGTTTTTGGATGCATGATCGCCGTCAGATCGAACTTTGTGACAAAACACAGCATTTCCTGTAATTCCTTCAAAATAAAAGCAGCACATATGTCACCAGTCGACCTGCCACTAACCCTGAAAACTACTTAGTTAAGAAAACGTTAAGAAAGGTTCACTGAGAAGTGAGACGCCTTCAGTCCAGATTTTGTGACTATCTTCAAACAACCCAGGACAATAACTAACAACAACCAGCATCTGGTTACCTTTAATAGCCAGGATACTGATCTCGCCGAAGTAGCTTCCATCACTCAGGACAACAAACTGTTTGATGCCGTCGTCGGCGACCACAGCCAGTTTTCCCTCCTTGATGATGTACATCTCTCTCCCGATGTCGCCCTTCTTACAGATGTAGTCTCCTGGACTGTAGACCTGCGGCTGCAGCTTCAGCACCAGCTCCACCAACAGACCAGCCTCGCAGTCCGCAAAGATACGAACCTGCACGACACCACAGAAGAAGAAACCTGCTGTCTCCTTGTTCGCTTCAATGATTCTATTTGTTTTGTCTGTTCGAAGTGTGCTGACCTTCTTCAGCGTGTCCAGGTGGACGTTGATGGCGATCTCAGCTCTCAGCTTGTCAGGCAGGTACTTCAACACCTCCCGCTCATCCACTGCTTTCTTATTGGTCCACAGGAAGTCAAACCACTTGATGACGCGCTTCTCCAGGTCCTTCGTTACCTGGAGGGGCAGGAAGGTGAAGGAGGGGTTAAAGGTCAGTTTTACCCTGGAAAGCTGCAGTTTAATGTTGGGACAGCTCTAACCCCAACCCACAGCTGCTGATTAGCATTCATATGTTAATTATTTGTCCCCCAAGTTGCAGGCGTTTAAATGTTAGATTCTTAGTCAAAAAAGAAAAAAAAAAGTGTTCCACGTCAACAGAAACTCCTGAGAACAGCTGAGCCCAGTTTAACAACAGGAGTTCAGCTGCAGTTAGACAGTTAGCTTGCTACTTAGCCATGCAGATTACATTAGTGGTCATATTAGCTGACTAGCAACAATCCTGGATCCATTCCTTTAACCAGATCTGGACCAAAAGTGAATGGGTACTATTCTGGACTGAGACCCTCCATCTGATCCTGCTGACAAACCAACAAACCAAGAAAACAACCAACCAACCACAGAATAAACAAAGTGATATGAAGTGTTAGCCCTCCATTGGATATCAGCTTCTGTAATGATGAAGGCAAGACAAAACCACTGTCCTCACTAAATGGACAGAGACAGCATGTAACAAACCTTTCGGAAGCTCATGTACTGTTTGATGGCATCGATGCGAGCCTGGAAGTCGGCTCTGGCAGCGTTCATGTTGGTGATCATGGAGCCGACGTTACCGACGATGGTGGCAAAGATCAACACGCCCACCTGGAGGAGGTCAGAACATCAAAGAGTCACGCAGAATATTAAGTACATCCTTAAATTCAGTGTGAATGTTCAGATAATTCACAGCAGGAGGATTTAACTTAAATTCTTTAAGCCACACCCACCAGGAAGTCAGTGACAACAAAGAGGTACTCAGAGTTCTCCACAGGGGGCGGCGTTTCTCCGATGGTGGTGAGCGTCAGCGTGGACCAGTACATACTGTAGGCGTACTTCCTCACCAGACGACCAAACTCTGGATCTATCGGGTCGGGATACACGAACCTGTCAGCACCGAAACCTGCAGGGATGAGACAGAACAACCTGTCAGAGGCTTTCACACAGAAACCACAGACAAAACAACTGGAGTCGGGATTCAAACCCACCAATGGCCTTGGAGAAGGAGTAGTAGAGGCAGGCGTTCCAGTGGATGATGATGACGATGTACATGACGAGGTTGGAGATACGGAGGGCATTGGGGTAGTTGGTCCTGGTCTCCGTCCTCTGGAAGAACTCCAGCATCCTGAAACAGACAGAATTTTGTTTATGTGACTGTCGCAGACTTCTCCTGAAAGTATTAGAAAGGAGCTGAGAATCCTGATGACACCGATGATTTAGTGCTTTAGCGTCACATGGTTTTCATCTACCTGTTGAACCTGAAGAGCTTGTTGAGGCGGATCTCGGGGTACTTCAGGCCAAAGACGAAGTACAGCAGGTCAGTGGGGATCATGGAGATCAGGTCCAGTTTGTACTGGAAGCTGTTTTTGTAGCGGTCACGCAGCTTCTGCTCATCATTCACGAGTAGACCCTGCTCCAGGTAACCTGAAACCACACGGGCACGTTACCACATCACAGTCTGATGCTTGATTGTAAATAAAATGTTGGATTCATGTTAAGCTGTATTTTTGTAGATATCTAACTTGACTTTCAAAATATTATCGCTCAATAATGTGTTGCAGTAACTCTAAGTGACCACTAGGGGAAGCAGACTAGGCATTAAACAATGGATTGTGGATTGTGGAGTGTGTGTGTGTGTGTGTGTGTGTGTGTGTGTGTGTGTGTGTTCTGACCAGTCCTCGTTCTGAAGATCATGTCAGCAATGTAGATGAGGTCACAGGTTAGATCTATGACAAACCAGTAGTACAGGTAGTCGGACTGTAGCTCCTCGAAACACGCCCTGAAACACACGTCAACACAAACACACACAATTCATTAAGCGCCATGTGTCACTGTAGCTGTAATAATAAAACTAAACTTAGATACATAGATGACGCCCAAATCGAGCACTGTTGGGATGCAAAACACTCTGAGAGTCCACACTGATATCATGGGGACACGTTGGTAGATAATGTGAGTTTGGGGCTGAAATCCTGGTTCCCAACATCACTGTGATCCAGAGCTGGTAGCCAGCTGGTACACTTGGGACACAAACCCAATAGCTTACTCACATTGTGGGGACATTCTACATTGTGGGGACACCCTGCTAGCTTACTCACAGCAGCATTGTTTGGATCCAGAACCTGTTAGCCTAAACCAGAAATCTCACTGACGTTATGGAGATATACTGGTACTCGATAGCCAACAGACATACGGACACAAAACCTGACAGTTGACTGACATTGAGGGGACACAATACTAGTTTATGGATGTTGTGGGGACACACGTAGGTAAACAGACAACCATTCAGGGACCCGAAGACATAGTTGACAGCTTCCTCACACTGTGGGGACCAGAACTGTTACCTGGCTATGATGAAGGTCCAGTTGTACATGACGGGGATGGTGATGATGGCCAGCCAGTAGTAGTAGGTGTTTCCTGCTGGATCAATCGCTGTGATCTCCTTTGGACTGAACACACACGGTAACAAATAAAGATCATTTTCCACATGAAGCCAAATGACTTAAAAAACATCAGACTGAGTCCCAATAAACCAAAACTTACGGTTGTTCTTTGGCTTTCTCTTTCTCCTTTTCCTTTTCCTTCTCTTTCTCCTCCTTCTCCTTCTGCTTTTTCTCCTTCCTCTCCTTCTTCTCCTGCTTCTCCTTCCTGGAAGAGAAGACGACAGACTGATGAATCAAAACTGAATTCAGCTGAACTGTTTGATTTAAAGATCAGGATTTCTCTCACTCCTTCTTTTCTTTTCTCTCCTTCTTCTCCTTCTTTTCTTTCTTCTTCTTCTTCTTTTTTTCTTCTCTGGAAGACAACAGGAAACGCATCACACAAACAACCAGCAGTGTGTTGGTGTCACACCTGAGTGTGTGTGTGTGTGTGTGTGTGTGTGTGTGTGTCCTACTCGTCGTCGTCGTTGTTGTTGCTGTTGTTGACGTTGAACAGAACTCCAGGTCGTCCTCTCTGATCCACTCTGAAACAAACAAGACAATCAGACAACACGTTTACTGTTGACTACATTTAAACCACCACTTCACCTCAAGGACCTCCTCAAGGACACTGGAACTATCTCAATGACCCCTCAAATGTCTTCAAGTCCACAGGCGGGCCTCATGAACGCCTTAAACTTCTTCAAAGATAAATCTAAATTACTCAAAGAACTGTGGATCACTGAAGCTGTCCCTAGAATCCATGAAACAATATTAGGACCCATTTAACTTC
This sequence comes from Acanthopagrus latus, assembly GCF_904848185.1. NCBI lineage: Eukaryota > Metazoa > Chordata > Actinopteri > Spariformes > Sparidae > Acanthopagrus > Acanthopagrus latus. The sequence continues at coordinate 783,951 of NC_051048.1, read as the reverse complement.
CCCAAGGAGCCTCAGATCCTTAAAAGAACCCCAAGAATCCACAGACTTGCCTCAAGAACTCTTTAAACTTACACATTGACCAGTAAAACTGTACAAAGCCCAACTGCCTCAGAGATCCCTGGATTTTGGAGGACTTTTAGCACTTTTTCTTACATAACCCTGCCTTGTGAACCCCATGAACTTCCCCAATGACCTGTATAACGTCATAAAGCAGCCCTGGAAACTCTTTAAAGATGCATCAAACTCCTGCTGGGACCCCTGGATCCATCAATATCCACAAAACCTCCTCAAGTACTTAACATATTCAAGGAGAGAGAAAATTCACAGAACTGCCTAAAACCTCATAATCATGCTTGTTGACCCGTCATGGTCCTCCCTTGAACATCTCCAAAGATGCAATGAACTTCTCAAGGACAACTGGATCCCTCAGCATCCTTTGACCCATCAAACCTGCTGATGGACACTTAAAAGACCTTCAAGGGGCCTTTAGACCTTCTTGAATATCTTCAAGGATGCATCAAACTACTGCTAGAACCTGGATCCCTTAAAATCCACAGAACTTCCCCATGGACGCCTAGAGCCTTTAAAGGATCCCATGACTTTTCTAAGGACCCGTACTGCTACTACCCCATACTAATTCACGTACAATGTGAACCTCTTCAGGGACCCGTTAGACCTCATAATGTATCCCAGAACCTCTTCAGGTACCCATGTAACTCACCTGTCTTCATCTGACTCCTCCTCCATGTCTTGTAGAACAATGGTGGGCGGAGTTAACCTGGAGACGGGGGAGGGGACTGAAGGAGCTACTTTGGCCATGGAGGTTCTGTATTTCTGACTTCCTGATCAGAGAGATGACAGGAAATGAAGGGAAAGAGAGAACAACTCGTTACTGAGCCGGATCACATCCGTGTTGTGGTTTATGGACGGGTCCGACTCTTATCAGCATAAGATCTCAGGGCTCCTGGAGACTCGGGTTACAGCAGTAACGTTACATTTACCATAAAGTAAAGGTTAGGTTAGCATGAGAAGATAACGTTAGCATTAAAAAGATTGGTTAACACTATGTAAAGCTATGTTTGCATATAAAAGTAGCATTAGCAATTAATACAGTTAGCATCACAGGAAGTAACATTAGCACTGAATAAGTATTGTTAGCATTTTAGAAATTAACATTAGCATTCAAAAAGGGTAGCATTTAAAAATTGCAAGCACAAAACATACAAGCAATTCAACACTGGAGATAAAGTTTGACAGGAAACAGAATCTGACACTCGGCTGTAGATCGAACCAGCAACAGTAAATAAAGAAGTTATAATGACTATAACTGTAAACAACTACAGCTGTAAAACACAATACAGATATTGATCCACAAACATCAGACAGGGAGCAGATTACCACAACATCAGGACTTTTACTTTGAGTACATTCTGCTGATATCGACTCTCATCTTTGTTTGATTTATTTAAATAAATAAAAATAATTAATAATTCCCTCCATTATCTCCTTACTCACCTGTCAGATGATAAGCTGTTGCCCTTGGTTACGTGGCCTAGATTCACCGACAGCCCATCAAACTCATCGCCATGGAAACAGGACTATCCCTCCCTACACACACACACACACACACACACCTGTGAAGTTTGGAGCGATGAGAGAAAAGAGGATAGAAGAGGAGAAAGAGGGATGGAGAGGTGGAGGAGTGTTCGTAGGGTCCAGCAGAGGAGAATCAGCCTCAGTCACCCTGACCAGGATAAAGAGATTATAGGAGGGATGATACGTCTGTCGCACACACACACACACACACACCTGAGTGAACACACCGCCTCACTCAGGTAGAGACGCGTTCACCTGCAGACATCCGTCCTGCTCAGGTAAAGTCTGAGTTGGGGAAGAAATGTAATCTGGTGGAAGGATTCAAGTTTTAATGAAGTGATGAAGACTCTGCTCAGATGGACGAGGGAGGGGAGGAAGGTGTGAGAGGAGGGGAGGTGACGATGAGGAGAAAGGGAACAGAGGGAAGGAAGGAAGGAAGAAAGGAAGGAAGGAGAGAGGAGGCAGTGAAAAGTGAGCAGAGGCAGATTAAACGCTCTGATCCTCCTGAGTCAGCAGAGTAACCTGCAGGGTAACAGGCAGCTTTGATAGGCTTACTAGGAATTACACTGTGTGTGTGTGTGTGTGTGTGTGTGTGTGTGTTAAAGCAACATGACTGAGACAGGTGCTCGACTATAAATCAATAAAATCACTTCACATTACTGAAATAATTCATGTTATGAAACAGTTGAAGATATTTTCACTCTCAGCTAAGAAACAAAAATATCTTTGACAACAACCGACTTTAAGAAATTATCTCCAAACTAATTAGTTATTATTAAACCGTTAACCGTCATCTTTATTTCTTTCACGTTTGATTTAAACTCACTTTAGCAGCTGTTTAACCCAGAAATCAGTTATTAGTTCAGCAACAAACAGCTTTATATCTGTTGTAAGTGTAGTTCTGTTTCCTTAAACATCTTCATTTTTGGGTTGTTTCTGATGATGTTCATCTTTATATGGTGAGAAAATTCTTCAGATCAATAAACTCTTTGATCAGCTGGACAATTTATCTGTATTGTCACAGGTGAAAATGGCAACATTGTCATAAATGTGACCATCAGAAAGTTTGGCATGAAAAAGAACGTAAAGTCACATCAGAATCAAAACAAATAGATTCAGTCATTTTTCTTTTGAGTTTCTGTTAAATCTGTTAAAATCTGACTGAGGTTTGGTTGGAGACTTGACCACTGACTTGTATATAAAAATGAATTCAGAATCAGACTCTCGCATCAACATGAACAGACGTGGTAACCATAGCAACACAGGAGTCGTCATCATTCGTCCTGTATCTTTATTGGAAAGTGGAATTAGATCAACTTCACTAATTACATCAACGTTGGTCCTGCTGACTGACACACACACGCGCACACACATACACACACCTAACTAAAAAAAAAAAAAAGAAAAAAAGACAAACAGACGGTGAAAGGAATCATGGGAAACGTAGGAATAAAAAAGGTTTTTTAAAAAAAACATCCTGCTGCTTCACGTTGTCATGGTGTTTAAAAGAAGTCGAGGTCGTCGGGAGCGTCCAGGTCTCTGTACTCGATGATCGACCGCGGGTCCCCTCGCACGCCCCTGCACACAGAGAGAGGGAGTTACCTAACATCAATACATAACATAATCAATAATCACTGTGTGATGTCATCAGACTGTCTGATCTCTACCTGCTGTTTCGCTGCTTCCCAGGAAACCCTCCTCCCCCTCCTCCTCCTCCTCCGCCTCCTAAATGACCTCTGAAGTTGTCATAGTTACCACGACCTGCCCCAAACTGGTTGTGAGGGTAGGGAGGTCCTCCGCCTGCAACACACACACACACACACTTTAACCTTTCAGGTTCAGAAGTTCCTGTTCCTATAGCAGCTGATGAAATGTACATTTAATGAGTTTAAATACAATTTAAAGGCTCTGCTGCTTGTGTCTGAGTATTTACATTTGGTGTGTGTGTGTGTGTGAGATGGTGTGTGATTCTGTGTGTGTGCGTGTGTGAGCTGTACCAGGGAAGCCGGGCATCGGAGGTCTGACTCCAGGTGGATATCCCAGAAGGCTTTGCTGCTGTGGCGACTGACCAGGAAACCCTGGTATACCAGGAGGAGTGGCTAGAGGAGAGAGAGACAGAGAGATCAGTACTTCATCTGTTCATCAGTTTGTGGGCTACATTTCCCAGAATGCCTGTGTGTGTGTCAGTCACCTTGTGCTGGTGGTGGGAGGGGCTTGTTCTCAGGTAGAGCTGGTCTCTTGGCGTCCAGCAGGAAGTTGTTGAAGAACTGGACTTCCTGTCTGACGGCGGACACTTTGTCTCCGTGTTTGTTCAGGATGTGTTTACGCACAAACTCTGGAGCCTGAACAACAACAACAACAACAACAACAACAACGTGTCACCACGGCAACCACCGAGCCGACCCAAACACACACAAACAGGAAGCTCCGCTCACCTTGAACTTCTTCCCGCTCAGAGGACAGAGCCACTTGTCTTTACTGAGCTCCTGAGTGTTGGCTGCCAGGAACTTCTCCACCTGGACACACATACATACACCTGTGTCATCATCACTTGTGTACACAGACAGACAGACAGACAGACAGGCAGGCAGGCAGGCAGGCAGGCAGGCAGGCAGGCAGGCAGGCAGTCAGACAGGCAGGCAGACAGACAGACAGACAGACAGACAGACAGACAGACAGACAGACAGACAGACGGGTGTCTCACCTCCTGTTCCGGCTCTTTCTTTCCCAGCTTGGTGGCGTCTTCTTCACTCAGAGTCTCTGACAGCGAGAGCAGAGGAGCCAGACGCTCCTCACACATCTTCTGATGCTCAGTCACTGTCCAATCAGAACACAGAGCTGGATCAGACCCACGGGCTCACACACACACACACGCATACATACACACAGACACCATCAACACATTTCAAAGCGGATGTGTATGTGTGAACGAACATTGCAAGACTTTACTTAAGAACACCTGTAGTTTGAGCTCAGTGCTAACATGCTAACAAGAACAATGCTAGTGATGTGTGTGTGTGTGTGTGTGTGTGTGTGTGTGTGTGTGTGTGTGTGTGTGTGTGTGTGTGTACCCTCGGCTGCAGTGATCTTGGCCACAGGTAGGGGTCCTCGTACGTGGATGAGCCCGCAGCGATGAGGCATCTCGTCCTCGGCAGGATACTCACAGAAGTTATAATAATCTACAGAGTGAACCAGACGCAGGTAGAGCAGCAGCCGGTCCAGCACCTGCACGCACACACACACACACACACACACACACAGCAAAGAAAAGACAATGAATTCAACACATTGGAAACCATCGGAGGTAAACTAGAGACAGACAGACGGACGAAGCTCCTCCCACCTTCAGCAGCTTGTCGTCGGTCTCCACGGTAACATCAGAGGAGGAGGCGGGGTCTTTGGCGTCCCCTGCGACGTCACCGTTGCCCCCCGAGGCTCCGGTGAGCTCCTCCTCCTCAGCGCTCACCTCCTCTATCAGGTAGTCTGTGATGTTCTTCAGGACAGGGTTGGTCTCCATCTGCAGCACACACACACACACACACTCATAAATGTCTTCATCTCCCTACAGGTGACACACACAGATGCTGAGTAGAAGAAGAAGAAGTGTGCGGTACCTGTCCGGCCCACAGCTCCCCCTTCTGGTCCAGACTGTGGACGAGCCGGGCCGACAGCCGGATGTCGTTCCTCACCACCGGCCTGTGGTGAGTCAGCCCGTTCACGGTGCGGACGCGTCGACACAGATCTCTGTTGACCACCGGAGCCAGTTCACAGTCTCTGAGCTGAGAGACCGGAGACACGTTAGACCCAGAGTGTGTGTGTGTGTGTGTGTCTGTGTGTGGGTGAGTGTGTGTGTGCGTGAGTCTGTGTGTGTGTGTGTGTGTGTGTGTGTGAGTACCCTGATGTTCTGCAGGTTCCAGCACGTCTCCTTGATGTTCACACTGCGGTCAAACGTCACCCAGCAGCGCCTGAAGAACCTGGAACACACAAACGTTCACATCAACACACACTTCTTCACATCCTCCTTCAGGCTGAGACGAGTGGTGTGTTCTGGCGTCGGTCCAGAAACAAGAGTCACCACAAAAAAAAAAAAAATCACAGCCCAAATTCACATCACGTTGTCTCACCTCCTCTCAGGCTGAGGGTCCGACAGCGCCACCCGCAAGAAGCCCGGGTACCTGCGACACAACTGCAGACATCAACCATGTCAGTACAGCGCCTTACAGGTGTGTTCAGGTGTGTGTACAGGTGTGTGTACAGGTGTGTGTGTGCTCTCACAGCTGTGATCTCCTCCTTGGACACCTCTGGCGGGATGCTCCTGATGAACAGGGAGGTGGTGAGGTGTAGGGGGCGGGGCTTGGCCGGAGCCTCCTTCTCTCTCTCCTTCCCTCGCTCTTTACGACGCTCTGACACACACACACACACACACATTAAAATATGCACATTTATTTGTGTGTTCAACAGGAAATAAAACACGTGTTGTCTGTACCATCTTCTCTGTCCTCCTCCTCTTCCTCCTTCTCCTCGTCCTCCTCCTTCTCTCCCTCAGAGTGGGAGGAGTCAGATTCGGAGGCGCTGCCCTCGCCGCTGTCAGCTGACACGCTGCGTTTCCTCTTCCTGCCCTGAGAGGAAGGGGCGGGGTTAAAACCAGCAGTATCATCAGTGTCATCATTAACAGCAGGAAGTAGAGAACACACTCACTTTCTTTGTCATCTTCTCCTCCTCCTCTTCCTTCTTCTCATCCTCGTCATCTTCCTCCCCCTCCTCTTCATCGTCCTCCTTCTCCTCCCCATTCTGTTTGGCCTCCTCTTCAGCGTCCTGATGGAGGACAGAGACATCATCAGTGTTTCATCATTATCTAAAGCTCATCAGTGATCTGAAGGAGGACATCTCGTCTCACCTTGACGGACGCTTTAGTCTCCACCGTCTCCCTGCTGGTCGCCTCCTCTGTCCGACTCCCTGTCGTCTCTGAGACCAGCTGAGTGCTCTGACTGCTGGGATCTCCAGGAGTCTTCTCCCCTCCTCCTCCTCCTCCTCCTCCGGTTCCTCCTGCTGCTGCTGCTGCTCCACCTCCTGCTCCGACGCTGCAGCTCGCCGCCTCCCCGCCAGCTGCTGCAGAAGCAGACGGTACTTCCAGGACCTGCAGGTCCAAGTCTGTCCCTCCCTCCATCTTTATTACAGCTGCAGAGAGAGAGGAGAGAGTTAAGGGACTTCATTACCCAGAATCCCCTGCACACTGACCACAGGACGACTCAGCCTGTCTCTACCTGCGTCCAGCAGTTTGATGATGGCGGGGGCGTGCTCCATGTCCAGAGACACGTTGTCCAGCCAGTTGGTGTCCAGCAGGAAGAGGAAGACGCCCAGTCGGGTTTTGAGGGCGGCCAGAGACTCCGCCTTCCTGGCTGTGATGTCATCAGGGTGGTACTTGGACCGGAACCACTCCTGGTCTTTGTGCTGGAGGAAGAAGTCCTGCAGCTGCTGCCGTCTGAAGTCCAACTTGTACTGATTGTAGCGCTTCACCGACTCAGTCTCGTCCACGCTGTCCTCCATGTTCAACAGGAACTCCTGCGCGCGCGCGCACACACACACACACACACACACACACACACACAGATATCTGATACCACAGCGAGGTAAAATGGCCGTCAGCCGGTGGTAAGGTGGGTTTGTTTGTTTGACTCACCTTGAAGCTCCTCATGGTGGGAGGACCAGGAGGAGGGAGGTCTGGATCCACCATCCCCAACCTGACAGACGGAATCATTGAAACAGATGTTTATTATCTCACAGAACATCTGTCCACACTTTAACTGCCTCATGTTTGTCAGACAAATATATAAAATCACCACAGCTCCGGTTTAACAGGAACAACATGAGCAGGTTTGTGATTTATTAGGCATATTTTCTGTCCTGTTCATCAACAGGTGACACTCAGCTCACCTGCCCTGCAGCGGGTGACCTCCATGATGTGGGTGCAGGTGGGGGAGGTCGGGGTGCCAACCCTGAGGCCCCGCCCCCGGAAACGGACCGCCGCCTCCTCCGTACGGCATGTCATAACGGTATGGCTCCCCCCTGTGGTCGTCCCTGGAAAACACAGCCTGAAGTCTTCACGTGGCCAATCACCGAGCTCGACTTCTACTACAGGTCTCAGATCAGCTCTACTTCTTTAGCGACCTGCTCCTTTAAAGAGCCTCTACAGGTCTCAGATCAGCTCATCACACTCACCAGTCTCTCCTCATGCGTTTGTGCTGAGGGCTGATGTGTCGGGGGGGAGAAAAACGCTCTCTGCGCCCGCGATCGTAGTCCCGCCTCCTCTCCCTGCCGCGGTCCCAGTCCCTGACATCACAACACACAACATCAACACACAACACTAACACAACCTCACACTGTCACTACGTGTCACTCTGAGGTGTTCAGGTGTGTTCAGGTGAGCTCACCTGTCGGGCCAGTCGTCCCTCCTCCTCTCCTCTCTCTCCCTCGACCGCTCCATGTCGCTCCTCTCTCTCCTGAACTTGTCCCGCCTCCTCCTGTCGAACTCGTCATCGCTGTCTCCCATTGGACTGAAATAAACACACACACAATTTATTAACAGGTGACCAATAACCAGCTGTGTGTGTGTGTGTGAATGTGAGACGTTCAGTGGACCAACAGTCCAAAACTCAAAGACATTTCATTAACTTTGACGTTTCCTAAATAAAATCACTTAAAGCTGCAGAAAGTCGAGAAATTGTTTGTTTTTTTGTCACATCGTTCACAGTTTAATTTTTCACTATGACACATTGAAACATCCCATGATGTCACCGTTACCATGGAGACAAACTGGCACAGCAAAAACAATAGTTCTGATGTCAAGATAAATAATAAAAGGCTTGTAAAGTTAGTTTACTTCTGGAGGAGGTGTGTGTGTGTGTGTGTGTGTGAGGTCAGTAAAATGCCAAGATGTCTCCGTAGAGAGGACAGCCACATGTGAGAGCGCCACAGATTTAAAAGTTATTTATAAGTCGTTGTGTTTGACGTGTGGCGTAGTTATCAGCCGGTTGTGTAGTTGTATCCATTTTCTTTCATCTCCATGAACAAATGTAGCGATTTTAAGAGTTAAAACAAACTTTATAAACTCTGTCTCTGATTTATTATCCATTACTGGAGCATTCTTATAAATTCAGCAAATGTTCTACAGGAACTTCTTTTTTCACACTTGATCACTTTTATATGTTTTTGTGCTGTTTTGCTTTATTTTACACTAAATAAGATCAACACACTCTTGTGACTTTACAGTGTGTAACTATACTTGTGTCTCACCTACATTAATGTATAGATAACATGTACACCTCTGCATACTGCTTTTGTTTACATTACATACATTATTATTGTTCTATACATTTTATTTATTAATTATTATCGAGGTCATTCCTGCAGAAGAGCCTCAGTGTTGCTGTTCATTCATACATTCAGCTAGTTTTTATCCGCTGGAATCTTCTTCTTACTTGTATTTTAGAACAAAGATCAAACGCTGACTCGGTTCTGTTGGTTCTGTTGGTCAACACGATCAGAACATTCTGTCACGAACCACCAGGTGTCGCCATGTTTGCTGCTCTGAAGCTTCAAACGTTTCAAGGCTCAAATAAAAAGAAAAGCCCAGAACTTCTCTTCAGTCTCTGCTTTATGAAACCAACACCGAACCAGAACCAGAAGTTCCTCCGGAGAGAAGTTACAGGAGAACAGAAGCTAAAGTGGATCCATAAACACTGGAACACAAACACCTCGACATTAGCTGGTAGTTAGCCTGTTAGCTTCGTTAGCATCGTCTCGTTTAGCTCTACTGTCTCTAAAACAAAGTGTCAGTAGGTCCATTAACCAACAGAACCGAACATTAAAGTTATCAGTGAGCAAAAGCTAAAGCTAACATTAAGTGTTACATGAAGCTAACAGCGGCTAATTAGCTAGTTAGCATCGCAGCTAGCCCAGCGTGCTAACGCCGGCGCAGTTCGGGCTCGTGTTCGCTTCAGTTCGGGTTCAGTTCGTGTTCGGGCTGATCCACACGTGGACCGAACTTTACCAAGGTGTTCACACGGGTCCTCACCTGCAGCTCCGCCGCGGTACGACACTGAGAACAAAACTGTCCCGCCGCCTGTCCGGGATCACGAACAACCGACGACACTTCCGGTTCTCTTTAGTTCCGGTCCGGTTCTTCAGGTCACAGTGAGGTGACGTCTCCTCCTGGAGGTGAGGAGGGAAACAACAGGTCCAGATAATCTCACCTCCACCTGATAATCTGACAGATCCATTCTTCAACAGCTGGTTTGAGCGACACACAACAGCACCAGACTCCATTAACAAATGTGGTGATTTAAGAGTTGTTAAGTTAAAACAAACTTTATAACGTAGTGAAACTGTGTCTCTGACAGATTTAACTCTTTGTGTCCTTGTTGTAACTTCAACATTAAATCAGAAGCTGAAGTTGTTTGTCTCCTTGTATATAATAAAACCTCTACTCAAGACTTTAAATCCCTCTTCAGCCTTCACAAAATGATCATTGAAAAACATAAATAAATAAAAGAAATTAACCACTAATAAGTCTAGTTAAGATATTTAACCCTAGCTGATGCAGTGAGAGGCCTCTCATTCCAACAACCTGTCAGTAGACGTATCTGTGGTCGTATAGAAGATGTTACTCTGTTTCAGAAGAGTCACATTATTGGCCTGCATCAAGGAAAGAATAAAACTAAGGGGATGCTGAAACTACTAACATGGGATAATGGTGAACCTTAATACATAATGGAGATCACTTAAACTTTTGGTGAAACCAAATCGTAAAAAATCAACAGTAGAACCCACGACTGTGTTTAATAGTGGTTTGGTTTGTTATCCAGTTCCCTCTGTACTGCTGTGGTACGTGTGAATTTCTCCCAAGGCGATCAATAGAGGAACATCTTAATCTTAATCTAGTGAAAGTAGAGCATTTCCACATGCACAGTATGAAGAGAACTCAAGGGATTGGGACTAAACAGCAGTGAAGTCTTAAGAGAACCACTGATCAGTGCGGCTAATTTGAAGGAAATGCATCAGTGTGCTGAGGAACATAAAGATTGGACTCTAAAGTGATGGAGAAAGGTCCTGTGGTTTGATGAGTCCAGATTTACCTTGTTTCAGACTGATGGGCCCATCAGGATCAGAAGAGAGGATGAAGAGATGCACCTATCCTGCCTAGTGCCCACTGTACAAGCCTGTGTGGGCAGTGTTATGATCTGGGGTTGATTCAGTTGGTCAGGTCAGTAGATTACCTGAATAGACTGACTAACCAGGTTTTACCATCAATGGACATATTCAAAGACAACAATGCCACGAGTCATCGGTCTGTCACACACAGAACACAGAACCCCACTGAGAACACTGGGATTTACTTAGCAGCCCGACTCTCCCATCATCAATACAAGATCACAGTGTAATGTAACTCTGGATGGAAATAAATGTTGTGACGTTGCAAGAATGCGTGCCATACCACAAAGTGTTAGAGTGTGTGACTTTGTTATGGAACTGCCCCATGGTGCTGAAGGTGCTGGAAAGATTCCCACAACATCAGCCAGTTCGGAGGCATCACCCTATTGATGGTGGCCAAACAACTGACCAGCTGCCTCGTGGACAACAATTATATAGACACCAGCTGCCGTTGTCCCAGGGCTCCCTGGCTGTAACACTGAACCACGATCTGGGAACAGATTCAGAGGCCATGAAGAATCAGACCTTCACGTAGTCTGGCTGGATCTAGAGAATGGGTATTGCTCTGTCCGCCACCAGCTTAATATCCAAACCTGTATTCCAGAACCTGGTATCCAGCTGCTTTGGCAGTTTCCACATCTGCTCAACACAGGAGGATACAACGGGTCGACAGCTTGAGAAAGGTACAGCTCAATCTCTCCCATCCTTTACACAGCAGCCTTCAAAGTCACCCAGAGAGACAGGAGACAGCTGGTCCGAGGAGTCAGATCATCTTCAGGCCAATGACTGCAGGCCTTAGGGAGCTGGGACTGAGAAAGGATCCTGTTACTGGTGGAACAACCTGTCCGAAGTCTTGGGAAACTGTGTGAAGTCAATCTGTCTGACATGTGCATGGCTGCCTCCATCATGAAACAGCTCTCCGAAGGCCTGGAAAGGATCGATAGAAGGTGTCTCCCAGTAAAGTTCAAGGTCTGGTGCTACCAGTTCAGTCTATACAACCATCTGATGTGGCCCCTCAAAAATGTGAGAAATCACCAAGTCCACAGTTCTGAGGATGGACACTAAAGTCAGTAATTAGATCTGTAAATGGCTGGGCCTACCTCTGAGCCTCTCCAGCATAGGCCTGTTCTGAGAAACACACTTCAGCTGCCTCTGAAGTCGATCACCTGTGACTACAGACGGGAGAAGACGAGGCTTGTGTGACAGCTGAGAGACTCATCAGATCAGTCTGTCAGGAACATCAGGGCCTGGTCCAAACTGGACGCATGTGGAGTGCCGAGCAAGCGCCAGCAGAAGAACACTGTTGGTTTCAGTGTTGTGTGTCAGCATCAACAGTTTTGGTAGCTGCTAGTTTGTGGGGACTTTTTTTTTTTTTTGAAATGGTGACTTCTAGTTTTGCACCCAGCATACTGTACTGCGGAACTCAGGAGACAACATAAGAACTGTGACACACCCACAACCAAACAGTGAGTATTAGACCCTCCCTTCAACTTCTGGTCTGTGAGGTGCTGCCAGTGTTCATCCCTGCAAACCTCACAAATGTCCTACTTTTATATGACTTTCATATCTGCAGTATTAACCAAATACTTTGCCTAACACCTGGGGCAGTTTTGTACACTTGAAAGTTCAGTATAGGTCAAAAAAGGACAAATTAAATGAATGAAGGATAAACCGATCTACATGCAGGGTACCATCCTTATGCTCTCACAACTTCATCTGTAGTCTCAGTTCCATTGGCTGCATAACTCCTGATGTTGACTGTTGCAGAGCTCCAGTTGTTTGCTCTAATCAGCACAGGGAAAAAACAGGGGAAGGTTTATCGTTGGTCATGTCCAAACAGTAGCTGCTGGTGTCGGACCTGTCAGATGCACCTGTTCATGACAAAATAACCACAATTAACAAACCATATTTTTTGTGGCTTTTCAGTAAAGAGCTCCATCGGCCTTCAAAGCTCTTTCTCTCTCTCCTCCATGTGACGCAGAGAGTTGCAGGATAAGCCAGCGAGAATCTGATGTCGAGGTCATGGAGCTTCTTCCTGACATCGGAACACCTCCTCCTCTTCTCCACCACTTCTCTGTCAGGTCAGGAAAGAAAGAGATCCTGCAGCCTTTCCAAATAATTTACTTGTCTTCTGAAGCTCCTCACATTGTCGGGCTCTCTTTTTATCTTTATCAACCAGCACATTCTCCAACTCCAGGTCCATTATGTGAGCATCCACTTGTTCCAGCTTGTTGGTGTCTGGTGTCGGTCTCTGTTTTTGTCTGCGAGGCTTTTACCACCGAAACATCTGCCTGGACATCCTGTAGAATACTGCCAACCTGAGCCATTTCAGATGAGCTCATCTCTGGGTCCTTCTCTGAATTAGTCACTGTTGGAAGTTGTCAGCAACACACTGGTAATCTGATGTGTTTGAGTTGTGTTCTTTCATACAACATCTCCATCTTGTTTCCCCTCTGAAAGGACACACAGTGTGCGGCTGCTGCTTTCTAGAGTCTCGTGTGTTCACAGTATGAATCATGACTTCATTCTGATTCTACTCTCTGATTGTTGTTTCTTGCACCTGGTGTTGGACTGAATCCACAGCAGGTAGTTTAATCTCTGGAGCAGCTGGACTGAGATTATAATCTGCTCTGTGAGGAGACACATGACATCACACAGGACTGAAGAGAGATTTAATGACTGTATCACCTGAAGTGAAGGACTCACCTGGTCTGCTGGTTCATGGTTGCAGGATCTTGTGGGTGAAGCCTTGACAGCTCTGCCCTCTGGTGGACGTGATGGATAGTGTGAAATAGAAACAAGCACAAAAATGTCCCGGTGAGAAAATGTGTCTTTGCACATTTGAAATCAGCAAGTTGCTGCAGTTTGTTGTGCGATCAGTCTGCTTTTAAAATGGAATCTATCTGCAGTTGAGCTGCAGTCAGTGGGGAGGAAACCACAGCAGGGTGAGAGTCAGTCAGAGAGGAAGGAGGAGGGTCTGACTGATGTGACCATGAAGTGATGAAGTGTAGATGTCATATGAGTCGGTGTCAGGATGGAGGAAACATGTCTGCTGCGTCTGCTCTGTAAGTACTCAAACATCAGCTGGAAGAAACACACACTTTGTTTTCTGGAACATGAACAGACGTCAGTGTCCATGTTACTCTGACAGGACGTCACTTTTCACAGTGTTGCTTTAAAAACAACAGGAGCTGATGATGTTTCTCTGATACGACTGTCCTCCTCTGTGTTTCCTCTCAAACCAACCGGAGTGTCTTTTGTCTTTAGTTGTGACGTCACTGCTGAGCGGCTGCACACACCAAGGTGAGAACACTTCCTGTGTGACTGATGAAGAGTTATTTAGTCCCTGATAGAACAGTTAGTGTTCAGGACTGTTTATGGAGGGAAACAGTTTGCACATACAATAAAAGAGTGAAGACTGTCTGGATGTCCACAGACTGGACGCTAAAGATAAATGTGCTGCTATAAAAATGTCATTGTGAAAGCAGGACTGCACACGATGCAGCACGATGCAGCAGCTGACAGAGAAAGTGCAGAAACAATATTGACATGTGAGACACATGAAGTCAGATCTGCTGTGTGTTTGACACCTGAACTCTGAGAGTTACATTTAAAACATGAGGAGACTCAGAGCCTGAAACACAGAGGAGATCAGTGCAGGTCAACAAGGTCTACAGAGACTGGAAGAGGAAGAAGAGACACTTCTGTCCAAACTGACCATTATCATCTGTAACCACATCTCTCTGTCTCGTCCTCCAGCCTCTCTGAACATCAGTCCTAACAGAACTCAGATGTTTGAAGGAGAGTTTGTCTCTCTGAGGTGTGAGGAGGACGACAGCTCTGATGGATGGACGGTGACGAGGAACACGAGCAAAGACACCGGGACAAAGTGTGAAGCTGGCTGGGGAAGAAAAAATGGTTCTTCCTGTAACATCAGCTACATCCTCACATCTGACAGTGGAGTTTACTGGTGTGAGTCCACAGGCGGAGCAGCCAGTAGCAGCATCACCATCACTGTCACTGGTAAGATGAGGCTGTTGTAACTCCACCAGGTCTGAACACTGAGTCTGTCTTTCACCTTTTCACTTTGGCTGAGCCTGAGAGAGACAAAGACCAGAAGACAGACAGGTGACCTTCAGGAGGCAACAACACTGGGTGGAGCACTGAGTCTGCCTCCTCAACATGTTGTTCATCTGTCAGTCTGAGATTATGTTCAACATGTAGAGATGATAAATCAGGTCCATGTGCCAAATGTTTCTCCAGAGAGATTGTTGTGATGAAGTGTTGCTGAGTACAGGACAGGACAGTGAGACTGGTTGTGTGAGTCAGAGGATCCATCAAGCTGAGTTTGATGCTGTGAAATCAGACTTTAACCTGCCGATGTTAGCAGCAACTTAACAACTTTAGTACGTAGTAGATATGTTAAAACACTGTGTGTCTTCATGTTTTAAAGTAGTTTTGTCTTTAATACCACAGCTGGAAAACCTGGACACCTTGTTAAAGTCTAATATTGAACCATCATTTGATTTCTTCTCCTCTATATAAAGTTTGTGGGTCTCAGGCTGACATAGAACAAGAGGAACAGACCAGACAGGAGAAAGTTCACTTTCTTAGTTTGATCTGGTTTCTCTCTGCAGTGAAATGACTCAATGAATTCATTTGATTTCTGTGTTGTTGATGACAATCTTTGTTCATTTTAGAGAAACCTGCTGCGACGACTTCTCCTCCAACCTCCTCTGCTTCACCATCTTCTCCTCCAGCTCCTCCTCTTGTCCCTGTGTGGTCGATGGTTCTCGCTATTCTGATCTTTCTTTTCTCTCTGGTTCCACTGGTTCTTCTGGTTCTAGAGGTGAGACGACTCACCAACAGGAAGCCTAAAGGTGAGACACATTCAGACACATTCAGACACATTCAGACACAAAAACAGACTTCAACATAAGTTGTGTGTCATTATTTGTCTCAGCCGTGTGCTGCAGTTCACTTCTGCAGGCTGAGATTTGACCAGAGTGAGAAGAAACAACAGTGTTGACGTTCTGTCAAAGACGTCTCTGTTCTGTGTTACAGAGATGTCTACTGAAGCTAGCATGCTAACTAGCTAGCTACTCAACGTTTCAGAAGCCCCGCCATACTCCTCCTCTGATTGGTTGCTTTGTTGGTTGCGTTCTCTATGTTTGACTCAAACTGTGACTCACAGGATCCGTCATGATGTTTGTTAGTTGCAGTTTCTGAGCTGTAGTTTATGCAGCAGCTGCTTCTCTGCCAACCGGCCTGTCGGCTCTACTAATGAGCCCAGAGACACTCTGACAGTGAAGAGCGGCTCCAGAGGACGAGCGACTCAGACAGAACCAGCAGAAGTCCAGAAGAGAGGCTGAGGAGGTCGCTGTGTTTACCTGCAAGACTACAGCTCAAAACCCTGAAAACAGACAAAGAGCTGCTGTGAGTCTGAGTCAAACACAGAGAACGTAACCAACAAAACCAACCAATCAGAGGCAGAGTAAGGCAAAGCTACATGCTAAGAGCAGCTAGTCACTATAGCCATTAAGAATCATGAGCAGCAGTTAGGGGCTATGTCACAATCAGTCAATCAATCAATCAATCAATCAATCAATCAATCAATCAGATGTTGATAAATGATGTCACTCTCTCCTTCTGCAGGAAATTACCTGCCCGTCTCCATGGAGATGGCTCCTCCCACCCAGGCTGAGCAGGGATTGGCTGATGAGTTCGATGATGTCATGGCTGCTGTCACCACAGAGCATCACCTCTGAGTTGATCCAACGTGTTCTCCTTCTTCTTCAGTCACGTTTCCTTCGTAGGAGCCAGAACTCTTCCTGTGGAGCTGCTCACCTTCTCGGTTCTGTTCTTGTGGATCCTGCTGCTTCTTCTCGTGAGACCCGCCCTCCTCCACCTCTGATTGGCTCGTCTCTGTGGCGTTCCCACCAGAACTCTTCCTGTGGAGCCGCTCACCTTCTCGGTTCTGTTCTTGTGGATCCTGCTGCTTCTTCTTGTGAGACCCGCCCTCCTCCACCTCTGATTGGCTCGTCTCTGTGGCGTTCCCACCAGAACTCTTCCTGTGGAGCCGCTCACCTTCTAGTTGGACGGGTCGACTGCTGATTGGACTCTTGTGTTGTTCACTGAGTCGGTTCTGTCTCTGTGATGAAGTTGCTGTTCTGTCTCTCAGTGAACTCAGCTTGATGTGTTGATGTTCTGATGGTGTCCAGCTGATCCACTTTCTGTAAAGTGTTTCTTTAGAGACCTTCGGTCCTGATCGGACTCTGACAACGATCCTCTTTGACTTCTGACGCTTTGATTTACTTTCTGGATCCTCAAACTTTGTGACTGTTTCCAGGTTTATGTGACAGTATTCCAGGTTTTCAATGTGGTCTGAGACTTTTGGACCTGCTGTATCTGAAATGTTGAGCTGCACATTAAACAGACTTTATCCTTCAGTATCATGCAGTGTGTTCCCTTCAGCTGTGTGTTGACACACCCTGTTTATGTAACACTGCACATCAGAACTGATGAGCAGAGCAAAGACTTCCTTTAAGTCCAACAACAGAACAGTGTTCATGGTTTTAGATGCTCGGAGCATTTTCTGCTTCTCAGACTGACCTTTAATCTGAAGATTATTCATGTTGTAGTTTTTTATGCTGAACATAAACCACAGCTTCCTCTTGAGTCCAGTAAAGTGACCTGAAGCTGTGAGGTTTCTCTCCACTCTCTGCTCGAGCTGACAGTGACGTGTTTGTCCTTGTGGTGAAACGTGTCGACTGGTTTTAATGGCAGATAGCAGCTTTGTGGTCGTCCAGGTTCCTCTTTCTCATAAATACCCTCCAGTTGTTCACTCGGCTGCGTCTCTCTGACAGGAAGTCTTCGCTCTGTGCCGCTCGCTCAGATTGATTGGCGGCTGGATGACACGATGTGATTGGTTGACACTGGTTGGTTCAGCTGACAGAAGCACACGTGACATTTAGTTGACAGGAAGAAGACACAAGTTAATCCTCCACCCTCGGGGTGGAGCCCCTCCAGAGGGTCACCAGATAACTGTGAGGGGTCGTCACATGATGACGGAGAGGAGAGAAAACCAACTCTGATACAGAACATCTGTTTCTGCTTTTATTGTGAAATGTTGAAGGATTTGAATCCTTTGAGCCTCAAACTGTTGAAGTTAACAACTAACAACTCACTGACATGTGAAAGATGTATTTAGTAAAAGGTGACGAGATGGAAACTGAAACAAACTGGTTTAAAGAGACAGTTCTGGTCTCTTGATGTGGAGCTGTACTTAGTGTATTTCTTTAAAAAGGAAACGTGTTGAAATAATGCAGAAGGAACCAGAACCACAGGTCTCTGTGAGGCCGAGACTCAGTGCGACCTGTGGACCTGAGTCCATAAAGACTGTGAGGACAGTGGAGATGCAGGACAGACAGAACACCAGCAGGTGGCAGCACCGTCGGATCACAAGCTGGAGGGTGGAGACAAAGATTACAGAGATGAAGGAAGTGACTGTGTTGACCTGGTGTTGATCCGTCTTTATCCAAGCTGCAGTCATCAGATGGCAGTTTGGATGAAAGGACGTCTCATTTCTCTGAAACAGTTTCCTTCTTTCCATCTCGTCACATCTCCAGGTGAAATAACGAGTCAGAGTTGTAACACTCGACATGTTTGGTCTCATAGAACAACATTCTGTATATCTGCTCATATTGTCCACTGTAGTTTTGAGCAACTGACAGAAAGACTTTTATTCTCTGAGTCAGACGACTGAAATAAATCAGCAGTGCAGCTTCATCTTGACCTGAGATCCACTTCTCTTGAAGTCTGAGTGTTTCTGTGATCTCATGTTCATCTGACTGTTGAAACAACTTGAAGCTTCTCTCTGAATGAAGCCAGTCGACCCAGTTATTTACTACATAATGATGCAGAAACTTTACAGCCTGAATCTTCTCAGTGGTTCACCGACTGAACAATCAAAACCCTTCAAACTCAGACTGTGTGAGAGACTGAACGATGCTCGGGCTCTTTATAGTCTGCGGTTGCGGTTTAGTTTGTTCTTTATCTGCTCTGAAGCGAGTGTGTGTCGGTTAGCCACAACCAAACCAGAACAGGCCCAGTTTTCCATCTGACAGCTGAGCTGAACCGACAGAAGCACACCAGGAAAATAAGAAGTGAGAGCAAAGTTTATTGATGCTGCAGAGAAATAATAAGTCACAGCTGCCACAACAAGAACACAGTCCAATAAACATAAATACAGTTTAAATAACAAGTCAGATATGACACTAAACAGGTGGAGGCTCTGTTCAACACAAACATGTGAATGAAACAAGTGCTGGGAACAAACGTTTAAACAATTCATCTCAATCTTTACATTTATTTTTTTCACTTGTAAACTCTAAAAACATGCTCTAAATCTGACCTGTCCGTCTCTCTGTAGCTGCAAAAGTCTCATTTAGCTTCAACATATAAAATAAGAAGTGAAGCAGGTGACAGTGCTGAGGTGTGACGTCTCTGAGGACCAATCACAGGCCGGCTGGACACCACTGGTTGGTCTGGTGTGAAGGTTACTTCAGTGATGAGTAGAGGACCTCCGGCTCTGACTTCAACCCTGAACAAACAAACAAACAAACAAACAAACAAACAAACAAACAAACAAACAAACAAACAAACAAACGGTTCAAACTCGCCCACAAACAAAAACTTCTGAGCTGGAAGTCTCAAACTACTGATTCACTACATAAAGTTGCTAGGAAACAACTGAAGCGATGTCCAATCAAGAGCTATCAGCTGTGTAAACAGGAAGTTACTGTAGCATCACAAACTGTGATTTACAAAGCTTCAATGATTAATCAATTAATCGATTAGTTTTCAACTATTGTTGTCATCCCCGGCTCTTTTATTAATGGGTGAATTGGTGTAACATTTTAAGGTCTTCATTCTCTGATGTCAGCTCATTAAAGTAGTTAGTAGTATTAGCAGTATTAATAGTATTAATAGTATTAATAGTATTAATAGTATTAGTAGTGCGCCACTGTGCACACAGCCTGTTGAAGTCGCTCCTACTGGTTTTTCAAGCTTCCTACTTTTTAGCTTCTTATTTAATAATATATTATCTTGAATCATTTTGTTTTTGCTCTCACTAAAGCCATTCCCTCTCCAAACATGCCGGTGGAGAGAGTTTTGGTCTTTAGTTGTTGCTGAGAGAGTCCTTCTTTCATTCATCCACTCCATCACGTCCAGGTTACAGACTCAACACCTGAGTGCATTCGTTGCTATCTCAGGTGACCTCTACCATGTCACCATGGAGACAGCACTGCCCAGCTCCTCACAGTATGTGAGCTGTCCTACCAGAGAGGAGAGGACCCTGGACTTGCTGGATGCTAATGTAAAGGATGTATACAGCTCCTCTCCCCTCCCCCCACTGGGTAGATCAGACCACAACCTGGTGCACCTCAACCCCTGTTATGTTCCTCTGGTGAAGAGCCAGCCTGCGACCACAAGGACAGTGAGGAGATGGATGGAGGAATCTTATGAGCTTATGAGAGGACGGCGGGCTCACAGAGTGCATCATGGACTATATCAACATGTGTGTAGACTCCACTGTCCCAGCTGAGACTGTACATTGTTACCCAAAAAACAAGCCATGGGTAACAAAGGGCCTCAAAGCCATCTTCAATGACAGGAAGGAGGTGAGAACAATACAGGGACACCTAAAGGTGAAGATCAGGGAGGCTAAAGAAACCTACAGGAGGAAGCTGGAGCAGAGACTTCAGCAGAACAACATGACAGAGGTTATTCTCGGAGCATTTTCTGCTTCTCAGACTGACCTTTAATCTGAAGATTATTCATGTTGTAGTTTTTTATGCTGAACATAAACCACAGCTTCCTCTTGAGTCCAGTAAAGTGACCTGAAGCTGTGAGGTTTCTCTCCACTCTCTGCTCGAGCTGACAGTGACGTGTTTGTCCTTGTGGTGAAACGTGTCGACTGGTTTTAATGGCAGATAGCAGCTTTGTGCTCGTCCAGGTTCCTCTTTCTCATAAATACCCTCCAGTTGTTCACTGGGCTGCGTCTCTCTGACAGGAAGTCTTCGCTCTGTGCCGCTCGCTCAGATTGATTGGCGGCTGGATGACACGATATGATTGGTTGACACTGGTTGGTTCAGCTGACAGAAGCACACGTGACATTTAGTTTACAGGAAGAAGACACAAGTTAATCCTCCACCCTCGGGGTGGAGCCCCTCCAGAGGGTCACCAGATAACTGTGAGGGGTCGTCACATGATGATGGAGAGGAGAGAATATAAACTCTAATCTTAAGTGAAAATAACATGGCTTTCAGAGCTGGCAACAGGGAGGAGGGGAGAACAACACAGGGACATCTAAAGGTGAAGATCAGGGAGGCTAAAGAAACCTACATGAGGAACCTGGAGCAGAAACTTCAGCAGAACAACATGAGAGGTCTGGAGGGGAATGAGGACCATCACTGGATTCAGGTCAGCTTGCAATAGAGGGGTTGAAGGCAGTGTGGACCGGGCCTACTGCTGTCTGCCAACTACCACCCTCCCCACACCTCCTCCCCTGGTCTCCAGACTCACTACACACTACAACAACTGACTCTACACCTCCACCCTCCCTACCTGTCACCTCTACACTGAGCATCACAGTTGACCATGTTAGAAGACAGCTTGTGAGACTCCACTCAGTCAAGCTATGCTATGTGGAATACTTCACCATGTCCCCAGCATGAGTCTGAGTCTACAGAGGGTCCCTGTGATGTGGAAGACGTCCTGCTTTGTCCCTGTGTTGGAGACGACTCGTCCCTGTGGCTCCAAGGACTACTGACCTGTGGCACTGAGCTCCCACATCATGACCCTAGAGAGACTCGTCTTGGAGCAGGTCAAACCACTCTTGGACCCCCTACAGTTGCCTATCATCTACCATCATCTACATCATCTACCTGTTCAACGGTGTCTACGCCCACGTGGACGAGCCGGCGAGTGTCATGTTTTTTGGCATCTACTGGGTGAGAAGTTGACAGCGATGCAGGTGGATTCCCCCCTTGTGACCTGGCTTGGTGACTATCTGACTGGCAGACCACAGCACAACACTGTGTATCAGAGTGGTCAGCAACTCTGGACTGTCCCCTCTCCCTTCATCTTCACCCTCTACACCACAGACCTCAACTACTGCTCAGAGACCTGTCATCTCCTGAAGCTCTCTGATGACTCAGCAATTGTTGGATGCATCAGTGAGGATGAGTACAGGACTACAGGACAACTTTGTCACATGGTGTGAGCTGAACCATCTACAGCTCAACGTGACAAAGACCCAGGACTGGTTGTGGACCTGAGGAGGAACAAGGTGCTGTTGACCCCTGTTTCCATCCAGGGGGTCAGTGTGTATGTATTGGATTATAAATATCTGGGGGTCCACATTGTTAATGAACTGGACTGGGTAAAGAACACCAACACCCTCTACAGGAAGGGACAGAGTCTCTATTTTCCTTGTAGGCTGAGGTTCCTGAGGTTCATCTGCCGTAATATGCTCAGGATGTTTTATGAGTCTGTGGTGGCCAGTGCTATCCTGTATGCTGTTGTGTGCTGGGGCAGCCAGCAGACTGAACAGACTGATACATTCAGCACTGGACTGATCCCACCAAGATGCACCACAGGGCGTAACTTTAATTTGTTTGGATCTGCAGTCATGTAGAAACCTGTGTGATGAAGCTACTGACTGTTGTTGCTAATTTAGTTATATCATCATGTTTTGTAATGCTTTATATTCTTTTGAGATGTAATATAAAGTCTTCTATTAAAGTGTCAAATCTGATAATATCAACAGTGGAAATTAGCATGCTAATATTAGCTGATAGCAGATTAGTTATGTTCAAAGACTGGAGCCAGAAAGTCCAAAGCTGGTTCATGAATACAGATCAGCTGTACCTCTGGTCCTGTTTGTCTTCTTGTCTTTGAAGACGACTTGTCCATAACTGAGGTCTTCTGCTGGTCTCACTGCAGAGTAAACCACAGCTGGATCATTCTCTGCAACACAACAACACATCCTCATTACATGACGGCATGTACGACCACTGACACAGAGCTGCTGCTGTATTTACTGCCAGTGTTAAAACTACAACACAAGAACAATATCAATCTCTCTGCTGTAGAAATAATCATTTTTCATGTAGGATTATATTTATTTTATTAATATTGTATTATTTGATAAATGGCAGCAGGTTGTTTTCTCTCTGTGTGGAACAGGAAGTTAACTGTGATGACCACAGAGCTGCTCGCTTCGACTAAAATAAGTGATGCATTAACCACAAGGCACAAAGCTTCACCATCAGTCGAGAGAAACATCACCAGCTTCACTGGAACCAGCAGGAGGAAGTCGGTCGTGTGATTTGATATGCAGAGTGGAAAAAACCTACAATATCATCAGAGTTCAGAAACAACATATTCCTCGTCTGCTGATCCGTCTCCTCTTCATGTCCACCGCTCTCATCAATAAAGTATCGATAAAGTAAAAAGTTTTAATTCCCTTTTCGGATAATTTCAGTCGGTGATGCCTGACGTGTTTTAGAGCACTTTTGTTTGTATCATGTGTCCGCTAATCTTTCTCTGACATAATATACTATTGTTCATTCATGAGACAAACCAGATCAGCTGTACCTCTGGTCCTGTTTGTCTTCTTGTCTTTGAAGACGATTTGTCCATAACTGAGGTCTTCTGCTGGTCTCACTGCAGAGTAAACCACAGCTGGATCATTCTCTGCAACAGAAGAACAATATGAACACACATTATCTGTCATGCAGGGTTATAATATGATTGATTATGGAGTTCATGAATGTCAGCAACAGTTTTTTTTCTTCTTTTTAACACCTCTGCTGTGAAAAACAACAGATCAAATTTAAACTGGACGACCACAAACACGTTGTTCTGACGGGTCACTCCACCATCACTAAAGTGAGAAACAACAACAGCTTCAGTTCACAGTTTACTGGAAACAGCAGGAGGAAGTTGGTGTTGTGGTTTGATTTAACTGATTAAAAGAATAAAACACAAAAACAAAATGTTTTTAAGGTCAGTTTGATATGAAGTCAAGTTCATTTAGTTAGTTGAGATTGTTATAAACCTCAGAGTGAGGAAGGAAACACGTCCTGTTCTTTGTTTCTGTGTTGAATTTCTTTCTTATTTCATCTTAATGAATTCAGGTTATATTCTATATTTTTTGTTAACAATTTTTTAAATTCATTTTTCATGTCAACATATAGCAAAAAAATGAAAATCAGAATGCTGATATGCTGGTGGGAAGCCAGTGAGGGATCAGACACTTTTCTTTGTAACATTTCTCTTTATAAGTTCTGTTTGAGTTACTTGTGTCAGTTAGACAAATTATAACTGTGAAGAAGTGGATGTCATGGTATCGCCGTCAGATCCTGCAGATTTGCCCTCCACAACATTTACAGGATCTGGTCTTTCCTCACAAGAGACGTGACACAACTTCTGGTCCAAGCTCTTGTCGTGTCCCTCCTGGACTACAGTAACTGCTCTTGGCTGGACTCTCAGCCTCTGAGACTAAACCACTGCAGTGCATCCAGAACGCTGGATTGTAACCAATGTAAGTAAGTAAGTAAGTATAACTTCATTTATATAGCACCTTTTTGACACAGAGATCCAAAGTGCTCTCCAAACAACAAATAGATGAGCATAACCACACAAAAAATGCAAACAAAGAGAGTAAAACGGTAAAATAAAAAAAGAGAGAGATAAATAAAAGAGGCACAGCAGATGAGAAAACTAAACAAGGAAATCTATAAAAGGCTTGTCTGTAGAGGTGGGATTTGAGCAGCCACTTAAAACTGTCCAATGCTTCAGTGAATCCAAGTGAATGGGGAAGACTATTTCACAATGTTGGGGCTAAAACAGCAAAGGCACAGTCACCTTTAGTTTTACAGATCAAGTCTGGAATGGATAAAAGGACGAGGTGGAATGAGGAACGAGGAGATCTGCATTTTGGACTAAGTGTAATCGGTTTAACGAAGCCTGACTGAGACACATGCAGAGGGAGTTACAGTAATCAAGAAGGGAGAAAATAAAGCTGTGAATTACTTGATCCAGATCTCAGGAGGACGGGAATATTTACATTTTTGCTACATTTTGTAGCTGCAGGAAACAGAACTGGACAAGTTTTGTAAAATGTAGCTCAAATGTCATATGCTGGTCAAAGACGATACACAGATTCTTAACAGTGGGTTTGATGTTGGTGCGCAGATGTCCAATAAACTGATCAACTGCAGTGAAAAATTTATCAGGGCCAAATAAAATGATTTCAGTTTTATCTGGATTTAAGTGGAGAAAATTAAGAGACATCCAGTCTTTGGTGGAGCTAAGAGCTCATGGAGAGAGGACGGTTGATTCAGGTTATTGGGTTTCCCAGAAAAGTAGATCTGTGTATCATCCGGATAACAGCGATATGATATGTCAGGGAAGTGGCTGAACAAATGACCCAGTGGAAGCATGTCCAGGATGAACAGAACCGGACCAAGAACCGACCCCTGAGGGACACCACAGAAGAGGGGAGCGGAAAAGGGAACATGATAATCAATGCAGACATTAAAGACTCTGTTAGTCAAATAGGAATGAAACCAATTTAAGTTTGTACCAGAAATGTCAACCCAGTTCTGTAAATTATCCAGTAAAATGGCATGATCGATAGTGTCAAAGGCTGCAGTCAGATCAAGGAGAATACGGATGCTTTCACCTTTGTCAGCATGCATAAGAATGTCATTAGACACTCTCAGTAATGTTGTCTCTGTGCTGTGTTTTTGGCGAAAACCAGATTAGAATTTGTCAAAGACTCAGTGTCCTTCTTACAGCTTCAGGAGCTGATCCAGGACAATCTTTACAAGGATTTTATATAAAAAGGGAAGTTTAGAGATGGGTCTGTAGTTTTCTAACTGTTGTGGGTTGACAGAGGGTTTTTTAAGAGGTGGCTGGCAATTTTAAAGAGGTCAGGTACGGACCCTGATGTGAGTGAGGAATTGATGATAGAAAACAGACTAGGACCTAAGACAGGGAGTATCCTCTTCATATCCACCACTCTCATCAATAAAGTATCGATAAAGTAAAAAGCTTCAATTCCCTTTTCGGATAATTTCAGTCGGTGATGCCTGAAGTGTTTTAGAGCACTTTTATTTGTATCATGTGTCCGCTAATCTTTCTCTGACATAATATACTATTGTTCATTCATGGCAGAGACAAACCAGATCAGCTGTACCTCTGGTCCTGTTTGTCTTCTTGTCTTTGAAGACGACTTGTCCATAACTGACGTCTTCTGCTGGTCTCACTGCAGAGTAAACCACAGCTGGATCATTCTCTGCAACAGAAGAACAATATGAACACACATTATCTGTCATGCAGGGTTATAATATGATTGATTATGGAGTTCATGAATGTCAGCAACAGTTTTTTTTCTTATTTTTAACACCTCTGCTGTGAAAAACAACAGATCAAATTTAAACTGGACGACCACAAACACGTTGTTCTGACGGGTCACTCCACCATCACTAAAGTGAGAAACAACAACAGCTTCAGTTCACAGTTTACTGGAAACAGCAGGAGGAAGTTGGTGTTGTGGTTTGATTTAACTGATTAAAAGAATAAAACACAAAAACAAAATGTTTTTAAGGTCAGTTTGATATGAAGTCAAGTTCATTTAGTTAGTTGAGATTGTTATAAACCTCAGAGTGAGGAAGGAAACACGTCCTGTTCTTTGTTTCTGTGTTGAATCTCTTTCTTATTTCATCTTAATGTATTCAGGTTATATTCTATATTTTTTGTTAACAATTTTTTATTCATTTTTCATGTCAACATATAGCAAAAAAATGAAAATCAGAATAATAGAAGAAAATAAAATAGAACATACAGACATTCAAGTGTATTCCCTATTAACAAACAATATACTATTGACTGTATGTTCAAAAAAAAACCAAAAAAACAAACAAAAACAAAATAAATCCAGACAACAGCGCCAAAAAAAAGAGCACACACCCAAAAATAAGAAACAAAATATATAAATATACACACACACACACACACGGTCACATATACATATATACACACAGACATGTTTATACATATAAAAGAAAAACAAGAACAACAGACAAACAAACACAATGAAAACAAAGGTGCCATACATGTTCTAACATCTAAGAGTCAACCCCCCCCCAAATCAAACACATTCACACACTCTCACACTCAAGTCCAGATTAAAAGAACCAATCATAAGAACCGACCCCTGAGGGACACCACACAGCAGGGGAGCAGAAGAGGAAACATGATTATCAATGCAGACATTAAAGACTCTGTTTAAGTTTGTACCAGAAATGTCAACCTAGTTCTGTAGTCTGTCCAGTAAAATGGCATGATCGATAGTGTCAAAGGCTGCAGTCAGATCAAGGAGAATACGGATGCTTTCACCTTTGTCAGCATGCACAAGAATGTCATTAGACACTCTCAGTAATGTTGTCTCTGTGCTGTGTTTGTGGCGAAAACCAGATTAGAATTTGTCAAAGACTCAGTGTCCTTCTTACAGCTTCAGGAGCTGGTCCAGGACAATCTTTACAATGGTTTTAGATAAAAAGGGAAGTTTGGAGATGGGTCTGTAGTTTTCTAACTGTTGTGGGTTGACAGAGGGTTTTTTAAGAGGTGGCTGGCAATTTTAAAGAGGTCAGGTACGGACCCTGATGTCACAGGGACTGGAGAATGTCAGGACAGCAGAGTCACTCTCCTTCTTCCACAAAAGACTCAAGACTCATTAGTTCAGACTTCATCATGCATAGCATGACTCCCCCGCCACCCCCCAAAAGAATTCATGAATAAGCAAATTAATTAAATTGTATGCACTTGTATGTTTGTATCGTCACACTTCAATCACAGCATATATACACTTAAAGAATCTTTGACAAATAGCAGTTAGCTTCTGTTAGCAGATTCACCACCGGAAACAAACGGACAGAGCGCACGCTAACACAACACACAGTATCATCACCTGAAACTGACGAGCTACAGTCTGAACCTTTATGGAGTAACAAACATTTTGTCACACCACGGTGAGGGATGTCTTGTCTTGGGTTTTTTGTCTTGTCAGTTTCCTGTTTTATTTTGAAAAGTAACTCTCCTCTCGTTTCAGATCACTTGCCCTTCCTTGTGTGTCACCTGTCTGACGTCATCCCTGATTCCTGATTGTTTCCACCTGTGATCCCCTCCCCCATGTGTATATAGTCTCTGTCTTCCCTTGGCTTTGTTGCTATAGTATTTTGTTTGTCCTCGTCGTGAACTCCAAGCCCTTCCACAGCCTTGACCCCTTCCCTGTCTTGAAACCTAAAGTTAAGTATTGTGAGATTTATTTTGTGCATATTGTTTTCCTCTGGAGAAGAGTGATTTTGAGTTGTCTTGTTTTGGTTAGCGTTTTGGTTTATGATAAAGTTAATTTTATAGCCTTGTTTTTCCTCCTTTTGGAGCGCCTTTTGTTTTTGTAAAGTATCGTTTAGAATAGAGAAGATAATTTCATAGCCTGAGTGCTTTCTTCGTTTGAGTGATTTTGTGTTGATTCATTTTATAGCCTGTAGAGTTTCAGTTTAGTGTAGCCTTTTTTTCTTTTCTCCCGCGGAAGCGCCCTTAGGTCTGTCTTCTTGTTGCGTGTTGTGTTTTGTCTCAGCCTTCCAGTATTTCATAGTCTATTTGTTTATTGCTCTGTCTGCAGAGAAACAATATCAGAAAATAAAGCCTGTCATTACACCTGCCTTCCTGCATCTGAGTCCTCACTTTCTGTTCAAGTCTGACACATTTATATGTACATGTCAGTTTTATTTCCCTCAACACACTTTCTTAAATATTCTATATAAATGCGTTTATACCATGGTCTAGGGGAATACTTGATTTTGATTGGCTGCAGGGTGTCCATTAATCCCTGATATATGGACACCTACTAAGTAGTTCCAGTCAAATTGTCTGTTCCCTGTTCTAAATTAATGTGCTAGCTAGTGTATTAGCCTGTCAACACTGAGTGCAGTCCATCAGTCCTTCAGTATCCTCTGAACACCGCAGGGTGGCGACTGTAACACGCAAGCTGCAGAAAGTACACTTCCCCTCTAAACTTACTGATACGTGACTAAGCTCACTTCGCTGTTCACCTCTCTGCTTCAGGCTGCAGCCACAGTAATGTTAGACACGGCTAATTATTTGTTAGTGAAAATCTTGATATTGATTTGGGGACAGCGACATGACTGGTTAGCTAGCTGGTGTTGTTAGCTAGCATACTGTCAAATTATATTCACTGTTTGTCCATTGTACGCAATGTTATTGGCTTTAAATCTTGCTAGCACAGCGTTAGCTTTCTGGCTCATCGCTCAGCGGACTAGAATATCTCCCGTTGCCAAGTCGTATCTAAGGTCCGTCCTATTTACTGGAGGAGTGAACAACGTTTCCATTTCATAAGAACTTGACAGGAGGGTAATAATGACTGTTCCAGGTATTAGTCAAACCATCAGGCTTTACCAGGAAAACGTAGTTATGGCTTGTGAAAATGCATGAAAGTATAAATTAATGGTCATAATGTCTTTTCTTTGGCAAGTGACCATGGTATAAGCAGGATAATGCCCAACGAGGTGTCCATAATCGGGCATTAAGGCCATTACTTCTTGATTATGGACACCTCGTCAGGCATTATCCAATACTTACATCACATTACAAAATGTCCTCATGGTGTCGAGATGAGAGCGGTCCTCACAAAGATACAAGAACACACACACACACACACCAACAGTTGAATCAATTAAGCCATCTTTACCTCCGCTCCGTCTGATTGGCTGTTCTGGGGGACGTGATATTCTAACACCACTGTAAGTGATGTCACCTCTGATGTCATCACCTCCTACTTCTTCTTCTGCTGCTGAAATGAACCAAAATGACAGAAAATTTTCAATTTAAAGTCTAAAGACCAGTCCCTCCAGAAAAACCATAATCAGCCAAAGTCTGCATATTTATGAGGGGGCAGCATTTTTTCAAATACGCTGCACTTTCTCCACATAAATCCCTGCATCTTCATTGCAAAAAGTCACATATATCTTAGCAGAAAGTTGAAAAATGTTGCATTTACTTCACACAAGGGCGCCCATTTTCCCCTGTTGCCATGGGAACGTTATGAAGTGATGTAATTGCACAACGTGCTGCAAACCCTGAGATGAAGCCCATCAATTTGTCTCATTTGCCAACAAAAAATCATACCAGTTTCAAAAACCTTACAGTTGCAAGTATATTAGTAGTACGTAAATTTACGTTACAGTAAGAGATTGCACGTTGTGCACTGGAAGCACTTATTCTAACAGAAGTTGTCTGTCTTGTATAGCTACCTCTGTAAAACAGGAAGCACACATTTTATTTTTTTATATTTTATTTATTAATTTTTACAGAAGTTGTAGCATTTTGCTTTTGTAAAGCTACACAACTTGTTTGATTCATCAATGTTTTGTAAGTTTGAGCCATGTGTTTATTAAAGTCTGAAATAAAACAAGATGAGAACTGAAATATTCTCAGCACTTTCTGTGATGTAGTATGCTTGCTTATCATAGGAAGTAATAAGAAATGACTCTTTACATTAAGGGAGCAGCCTAGTGAGAACAGGATGTTGGGGGAGTCTCTTTTTCTCTTTTCATCAAACCACATTTTCATTGCTAAAATTGCATAAATATCCTGCATATTCCATTGCATTTTTTAAGAAAATGTGAAGCATAATCAAGGATTTTTGCTCACAACA
Source organism: Acanthopagrus latus (assembly GCF_904848185.1). NCBI lineage: Eukaryota > Metazoa > Chordata > Actinopteri > Spariformes > Sparidae > Acanthopagrus > Acanthopagrus latus. The sequence continues at coordinate 753,335 of NC_051048.1, read as the reverse complement.
ATCAGAAAACAACTCTGCATTTTCCTGGAAGGACTGAAAGACAATCAAAAGCTCCAGAGCTGAGCTGATCAATGAGAATCCAAACAGAAACAGTTGTTACAGTTTTAACATGTGATGATTTGTGTGACACACTGCAGCTCTGAGATGTTCATATAAATGTGAATATCAGCAGAAAAATACTATTTTAAAGGTGTAGTTGTTGATAAATGACCAGAATTTGAAGGTAGTTTAAAAAACTTTTGTTGACCGCTAACTGCTGCTCACTATTCTCACTGGCTACAGTGAGTAGCTGCTGTTAGCATGTAGCTCAGTTAGCCATGGAGCTAAGTAGGTCTGTTAGCTGATGAACAGATTATTTCCACATGTTACTGTGAACTGAGGATTGATTTGGACTGAACCAGAGGAGACTGTGGAGACAAACCAGAACTGTTCTGGTGACTCTGACTCAGTTTGAGTCCAGTTTGAATGAAGTGAGTTTAACGACGAGTTAACGAGCAGATTAAACTGGTCTGAGTTCAGTCAGAGACACAAACTGGAGTTCAGACGGTGGACGGTTGGATTTTTCTGTTTATGATGAAAAAGGAGTCAAAATATTTCCTTTCTTCACATTTATAAGTTTATGTTGTTGGGTTAGGGTTAGGCCCGCCTCACTCTGCCTCTGATTGGTTGGTTTTGGTGGTTACATTCTCTATGCTAGCTAGTTAGCATGCTAGCTTCAGTAGACATCTCTGTAACACAGAACAGAGACGTCTTTGACAGAACGTCAACACTGTTGTTTCTTCTCACTCTGGTCAAATCTCAGCCTGCAGAAGTGAACTGCAGCACACGGCTGAGACAAATAATGACACACAACTTATGTTGAAGTCTGTTTTTGTGTCTGAATGTGTCTGAATGTGTCTGAATGTGTCTCACCTTTAGGCTTCCTGTTGGTGAGTCGTCTCACCTCTAGAACCAGAAGAACCAGAACAATCACAACAACCAGCAGACTGGGTAGAACAACTGAAACAGTCAACATCAAAGCATCAAGACGAGGAGAAGTTGTCGCAGCAGGTTTCTCTAAAATGAACAAAGATTGTCATCAACAACACAGAAATCAAATGAATTCATTGAGTCATTTCACTGCAGAGAGAAACCAGATCAAACTAAGAAAGTGAACTTGCTCCTGTCTGGTCTGTTCCTCTTGTTCTATGTCAGCCTGAGACCCACAAACTTTATATAGAGGAGAAGAAATCAAATGATGGTTCAATATTAGACTTTAACAAGGTGTCCAGGTTTTCCAGCTGTGGTATTAAAGACAAAACTACTTTAAAACATAAAGACATGTAAAGTTTTATCTGCTACATATGAAACATAGAAATGTTGAACATTGGATGCCAACAGTGACTCTGGAGACAGGCTGTCTCTGTCTCTGCTGACATTTGTATTGTAGACTTCAGTTGAACCTCCTGACCTGTGACAGTGATCCAGCTGGGTGGAGACTCTCCATCACTGCTGGTGTTACACTTGTAGAATCCTTCATCAGACCTGGAAACATGGTGGATGGTCATGTGACCTGTAGGCTCAGTCCTGAAGACGGAGTCATCTTTATAGAAACCAGCTGAGAGGATGGAGGTCTGTGTTGTACAGGTGAGAGTGACATCATCTCCCTCCATCACAGGGTGGACAGGACTCTGCAGGATCACTGCTCCACCTCAACACACAGACAAACATGTTATTCCAGGTGTGTGTTCCTGTTGTGAGTGTGAAGGTGATGACAGGATGCAGGTAGCATCACACAACCAGTCTCACTGTCCTGTCCTGTACTCAGCAACACTTCATCACAACAATCTCTCTGGAGAAACATTTGGCACATGGACCTGATTTATCATCTCTACATGTTGAACATAATCTCAGACTGACAGATGAACAACATGTTGAGGAGGCAGACTCAGTGCTCCACCCAGTGTTGTTGCCTCCTGAAGGTCACCTGTCTGTCTTCTGGTCTTTGTCTCTCTCAGGCTCAGCCAAAGTGAAAAGGTGAAAGACAGACTCAGTGTTCAGACCTGGTGGAGTTACAACAGCCTCATCTTACCAGTGACAGTGATGGTGATGCTGCTACTGGCTGCTCCGCCTGTGGACTCACACCAGTAAACTCCACTGTCAGATGTGAGGATGTAGCTGATGTTACAGGAAGAACCATTTTTTCTTCCCCAGCCAGCTTCACACTTTGTCCCGGTGTCTTTGCTCGTGTTCCTCGTCACCGTCCATCCATCAGAGCTGTCGTCCTCCTCACACCTCAGAGAGACAAACTCTCCTTCAAACATCTGAGTTCTGTTAGGACTGATGTTCAGAGAGGCTGGAGGACGAGACAGAGAGATGTGGTTACAGATGATAATGGTCAGTTTGGACAGAAGTGTCTCTTCTTCCTCTTCCAGTCTCTGTAGACCTTGTTGACCTGCACTGATCTCCTCTGTGTTTCAGGCTCTGAGTCTCCTCATGTTTTAAATGTAACTCTCAGAGTTCAGGTGTCAAACACACAGCAGATCTGACTTCATGTGTCTCACATGTCAATATTGTTTCTGCACTTTCTCTGTCAGCTGCTGCATCGTGCTGCATCGTGTGCAGTCCTGCTTTCACAATGACATTTTTATAGCAGCACATTTATCTTTAGCGTCCAGTCTGTGGACATCCAGACAGTCTTCACTCTTTTATTGTATGTGCAAACTGTTTCCCTCCATAAACAGTCCTGAACACTAACTGTTCTATCAGGGACTAAATAACTCTTCATCAGTCACACAGGAAGTGTTCTCACCTTGGTGTGTGCAGCCGCTCAGCAGTGACGTCACAACTAAAGACAAAAGACACTCCGGTTGGTTTGAGAGGAAACACAGAGGAGGACAGTCGTATCAGAGAAACATCATCAGCTCCTGTTGTTTTAAAGCAACACTGTGAAAAGTGACGTCACAACTAAAGACTAAAGACTCCGGTTGGTTTGACAGATTAAAAACTGCAAAATGTCAGAAAACGTTCACAAACAGTTTCTGGAAAATTGGAAAATTGGAAAAAAAGTGGAAAATTACAGCGTCCCCTACATCTATTCTGTGTAGATTATCTGTCACAATTTTAGTAGAATTACAAATGTGTAGAAAACAAACAAACAATTGAAATATACAACTTGAAGGTTGCTATATTTGAAATAACAGTTAGATCATGTTATTTCATAGAATAGTTCAATCAATCTAGAACATGGAGGTTTTTAAAACTAATCAAAAACTTTGATTTTCATGTATTTCATATTCACTTAATATGAAAAATCAGACAACAAATTACACAGTTATTATCAGTGAAATTTTACTTTACAGTGTGGTTGTAGTGCACAGAAAACAGGGTTAGTTCATGAAAATTAGTATAAAACATAAATATGTAATAAATATGATCGTTGATCAGTGAAGACCCTTCTGGTCCCTTCTGCTGTGATCTGTTGGTGCTGCTGGTCTGAGATCAGTGTGTTCTCTTGTCTCTTGGCTCTGTAACTCCCTGCTGCTGGTCTGAGATCAGTGTGTTCTCTTGTCTCTTGGCTCTGTAACTCCCTGCTGCTGGTCTGAGATCAGTGTGTTGTCTCGTCTCTTGGCTCTGTAACTCACTGCTGCTGGTCTGAGATCAGTGTGTTGTCTCGTCTCTTGGCTCTGTAACTCCCTGCTGCTGGTCTGAGATCAGTGTGTTCTCTTGTCTCTTGGCTCTGTAACTCCCTGCTGCTGGTCTGAGATCAGTGTGTTCTCTCGTCTCTTGGCTCTGTAACTCACTGCTGCTGGTCTGAGATCAGTGTGTTCTCTTGTCTCTTGGCTCTGTAACTCACTGCTGCTGGTCTGAGATCAGTGTGTTGTCTCGTCTCTTGGCTCTGTAACTCCCTGCTGCTGGTCTGAGATCAGTGTGTTCTCTTGTCTCTTGGCTCTGTAACTCCCTGCTGCTGGTCTGAGATCAGTGTGTTGTCTCGTCTCTTGGCTCTGTAACTCACTGCTGCTGGTCTGAGATCAGTGTGTTGTCTCGTCTCTTGGCTCTGTAACTCCCTGCTGCTGGTCTGAGATCAGTGTGTTCTCTTGTCTCTTGGCTCTGTAACTCCCTGCTGCTGGTCTGAGATCAGTGTGTTCTCTCGTCTCTTGGCTCTGTAACTCACTGCTGCTGGTCTGAGATCAGTGTGTTCTCTTGTCTCTTGGCTCTGTAACTCACTGCTGCTGGTCTGAGATCAGTGTGTTCTCTTGTCTCTTGGCTCTGTAACTCCCTGCTGCTGGTCTGAGATCAGTGTGTTCTCTCATCTCTTGGCTCTGTAACTCACTGCTGCTGGTCTGAGATCAGCGTGTTCTCTCGTCTCTTGGCTCTGTAACTCACTGCTGCTGGTCTGAGATCAGTGTGTTCTCTTGTCTCTTGGCTCTGTAACTCACTGCTGCTGGTCTGAGATCAGTGTGTTCTCTTGTCTCTTGGCTCTGTAACTCCCTGCTGCTGTCAGAAACTCCAGACATGAACATTTAGGAAGCGTGCAGACGAACAGGAACACAGATGAAGTGTGTTTTACTCACCGAGCAGCCACAGCAGACATGATTCCTCCATGTTGAGTCCTGGTCATCTGAGCTCAGCAGCATGTAGCAGTCAGACCAAGTCGACGCTCCTCCTTCCTCGTTGCTGTCTGTCAGTGTTTCTGACACACATTTAGCAGGAAGTCACTTTTCTGTTGTTTAGTGTGTTTGTACATACAGAGAAACAACAGGGTCAGACAGAACTGATGTCTGTTAAATATATATTATAGATACTTTAATATATAATATATTATAGTATAAATACACTAACACCACTGTATTGTGACTCTACAATCAGCCCATAATCACTGTGTATCTGTGAGATATGATTCATGTCACTAACAGCATCAGACAGTCTGATGGAGTCAGAACCTCTCTGCTGGGCCGGTCCGTGTCTCTGACTACGTCATGTGATGTACCAGCTCCTCAGTCAGCAGCCAATAGGAGTCCACAGAGCGCTGCACTGATCCAGGTCCCCTCCAGCCGGTCCACAGGGAGAAGTCTGGGTCAGACGGTACCAGAGGGATCACTGAGCCCAGGAGCTGTTCTGATGGACTTTTATCTGACTTCTGTCAATCAGTTAGTTTTCATCTTCACTGAATGTTGATATGAAGAATAATTTAATTGTTAATGTCATGTTGTTGTGATGGTGAGCAGCCTACATGTTGTTATCAGGTCTTCAGGTCCAGGGTTCAGGTCCAGGGTTCAGGTCCAGTGTTCAGGTCCAGGGTTCAGGTCCAGGGTTCAGGTCCAGGGTTCAGGTCCAGTGTTCAGGTCCAGAGTTCAGGTCCAGTGTTCAGGTCCAGGGTTCAGGTCCAGGGTTCAGGTCCAGAGTTCAGGTCCAGTGTTCAGGTCCAGTGTTCAGGTCCAGTGTTCAGTTCCAGTGTTCAGGTCCAGAGTTCAGGTCCAGTGTTCAGGTCCAGTGTTCAGGTCCAGGGTTCAGGTCCAGGGTTCAGGTCCAGTGTTCAGGTCCAGGGTTCAGGTCCAGTGTTCAGGTCCAGGTCCAGTGTTCAGGTCCAGGGTTCAGGTCCAGTGTTCAGGTCCAGTGTTCAGGTCCAGGGTTCAGGTCCAGTGTTCAGGTCCAGGTCCAGTGTTCAGGTCCAGGGTTCAGGTCCAGGGTTCAGGTCCAGTGTTCAGGTCCAGGGTTCAGGTCCAGTGTTCAGGTCCAGGTCCAGTGTTCAGGTCCAGGGTCCAGGTCCAGGGTTCAGGTCCAGGGTTCAGGTCCAGGGTTCAGGTCCAGTGTTCAGGTCCAGGGTTCAGGTCCAGGGTTCAGGTCCAGTGTTCAGGTCCAGGGTTCATCAGGACTCTTTCCTGCTGCCATGTTCCTGTTACATTATTTATTAGAAGGCAGGTCTCTGTGTTAGATGTGTTGGTTGGTTGTTTAGTTGTTGCTTGTCTGCACATGTGCAGTGTGTTCGTCAGCTCCAGACAGTTAATGGAGGAAACAGAGACCAGAACCAGTGTCACAGTGAGTCCAGCAGGGGGCCCTGTTCACTGTGACACTGGTTCTGTTTCACTCTGACTGACTCTTATGATGACGCAGTGCAGAACTGGGCTGGACAAAACTGTTATCATATGTTTTTATATTGGTCAATTTCAGTAACTATCAAGATAAATATTAAACAGTAATAATAATGTTGTATTTATTTATTTATTCTCCTTAGCACAGAATCCAAAACAGACCAGAAGGTTTATTGTGGTTTATAAAATACATGAATTTATTGTCAGGTACTAGATGACGAACATTCAACAGAACCAACCAACCAGGTGGCTTCATGTTAAACATCAAATAAACAATATGATGAATATGTGCAACAACTTGCTTGTTTGGAACATTTCTTACACATTTTAGAGTTATTTTACTGAACATTGATTAAAGAAGATAATAGAATGTAAATGTTGAGGATGATTATGCTGTATATCCTGTGAATACATGCTTCATTATCCTCCTGTTCTGTAGACCTGATGTGGTTCTGACATGCGACCGGACCACATTTCACCTCTGAGCTGCTCCTCCACCTACATGCAGCTGAGGGACTGATGTTAGCAGAGTCTACGTAGCATCCAGGACCGCCATGTTTTCAAACTGTGCTGACAGGCATCATATCTTTCACAGTACAGAGTAATTTCACTGGTTATGTCTTCGTATCGCTTCGGTTTCTTCTCATGTGGAGTAAAGGCTGAAAAAATCATCACTCATGTTGTTGAGTGTGTGGAACATTTTAAACAGACAGTGAAAGTTGCTGGTCAGCAGCATGATGTGTCAACAACTTACTCCATAATCCAGAGTATGAGGAGGAGAGAAGTTGGCTGTGAAAGTCCAACACAGGTCACAGAGTCAGTCAGGTCGTCACAGAACACCAAGTTTATTGAATCCTGCAAGATTTAGGGCTCATTTGAGGGTTTCTGGAACAAACTGTATACACTGCACTAAATACACAAACATATGAATGCAACACTTTGTTTGTTGCTCCTGTTTCTCTCACAAGTTGAAGTTAACAATTTTATGAAGTTTTTTTCTTTTGTATGTACACAAAATAATCACTTTTGTTAAAATCCAATGAGATGAGCCGTCCACCTGACAGGTGTGGCAGATCAAGATGCTGACTGAACAGGACTCAGGCACAGGTAGAGAACCTGTCAGCGTGGGCAGGGAACTCCCCCTGCTGGTGACCCGCTTCATCATGCTGTCACATGACCTGGCATTAGGGGGCGCTATGGAGTCCTCTGATCACATCCACAACAATCATGCTGAATCATAAACATTTCACCAGATGTGTGCAGAGTTTGGGGGATGTTTAGCCACCAAACATGCTTCTCATCAGAGACGAACACGCACAGAAACAATAGGATCGTCACACTGATCGTGCTCGGGCCTGTTCACTGTCCCTGCACTGTGTGGGAGACGTGAGCACTGTGACTGTCTCAGAGACACGTTCACTGACATGTTTATTACAGCAGGTAATAGGAAGGACATGAAGCTCCAACATAACATGATCCCTCATGTGGTCACGACAGTTGTCTTTTATTAGTTTGTTACTGTATAATGTTGTTAACATTGGTCTCAACATGGACAGTGAGAATGTTTTTGATCTTATTTCAGCTCATTTCTGTTGCTCTGGTGTGTTTCAGACTGAAGATCATGATGGACTCCAGCTTGTCAGACTCTAACAAACACCTTCATGTTTCCATGTTCTTGTTGTTTTCACAGTGTTGCTACAGAAACAGACAGAGAGATATTATAAACCTTAAAGACATCTGTACAGGCCTGTCAAACACCGACAACATGGATCACAATAAACACGTCAGAAAATAGTCCAATAACATGTTACATAGTTTAACGTGTATGAATTAAATCAAACCAACCTGACAGCTCACAGTGAAAACACCCTGTCTCATGAACAGCCCATCATATCTCTTGATAATGGAGTGAACTACGAGAGACACGTGAACAGCCAATCATTTAACAGATGTGTTGAAATATATTAAAATGCAGATAAAAGTATTTCCAAGATCTAAAGTGAAGGTTTCTCTCCTGTCTGGTTCTCTGACAATAACAGATTTCACAGCTGCATCTGCTCTTCTGACAGGTTCAATCATTCACCAGCTCAGAGGTTAAACGTCTCCAGCATCTGTCCACTGCAGGAGACGTTCAGACGGACATGATGCACATCCTGATCTTTAGGAGGGAAAGACTGCAGTCACTTCCTGTTTGTTCTCAGGCTGACAGCCAATCAGTGCTGTCGGTCCTCCAGCAGGTGGCAGCAGCTTCACTGTGTTCATCAGCTGATGATCGACAGGCTGAAGTCTGAACTTTGACCCACAGGAGAAGAAACACAGAGACAAAGTTTAAAAATCAGCAAAACCAGCAGTCAGCTGCAGAGTGACGAGGATGATGAGATATAAGATCAGTTTAAAACAAGTTTCCCTTCTATCAGCACCAACATGTTATTTATCTAAAGATAAAACCTGCAGCTGGTGATCATTGGCTGCATAAGACAGTCAGTTTCACATGTTGACAGTTCAAACTCTGACATTCAGGTGCGGTTAACAGAATAAAGCCTCCAGCATCATTAACAAAGACTTTAGAGTTGTGCAGCTGCAGCTTTGATCACCAGCAGAAATGTTTTTTTACAAATCACAGATATGTTGAAACATTTCTGTGTTCAGGTTTGGACAGTAAAGCTCTCGGTTAGCGTCAGGAAAATGTTTGGGTGAGTATTTTTTGGCCCTTTATGTCTTCACTGATAAGGGACCCAGGCTGGGAGTCGACACCAGCTGCAGAGCCTCAGCACCTGGGACGCTGCTCCACCAGCTCAGCTGAACAGGCGTCCTGCTTCAGTTAGTTTATCAGCTGCTGCTGCTTCATCTCAAATCATTTCCTGGCAACAGAAACGTTCCCGCCCTTCAGGGAAACTGACAGGAAGTGAAACAATATGTTGTTGACATTCAAACTGAAGAACCGCCTGGAAACCCTGTTAGCTGAGTGTTGTGTTCACTGTCACCACGAGACTCACCAGCACATGGTTTGAATAGAAGAACACTTGTTGACTGTAATGTGATATAACAGAGTGAATCAGGAGCTGTTATATATCATCTGTATATTCAAGTCACACAGCTCAGCTCTGTGTAGCTCTGCCACTGAGACTTAAAGCATCAGTTCATATGTGGAGGTCAACAGATGAAGCAGCACCACAACACTACAAACACTCAGCTGAGAATATCTCACTTTCTCAAGTACGTTTGATGGAAAAGCTGTTTTTAGTATGAGTCCAGAATTAGTAAAACTGACTGTGTCAACGTTAGATTCTTTCAGAGGGGTTTAAACCACAGCTGATTTTCTGTGTAATGCAAATTCAGCCATTTTCTTCTCAACACATTAAGAAGGTCATAAATGTATTTCCTTAAAACAAGTAAAAAGAAATTCAACCATTCAGAATTTAATTGTGGAGCAAGACTCATGAACTGTGTTTCAAAATTTGTGTGTTCAGGATTTAATGGGCGGGTTAATTTTGTGAAGAGGAGCTACTGTGGAGCGTTCAAAATCACCACCAACAGTGTGATAGTGTCCACTTCACCCCCGATAGTTACAGCGACTGTCACCAGGTAAAGTCTGGATATCTGAAGAGTCTGTTGACGCTGGTCAGTGGGGCCGAACCGACTCTCTCCGTCCCCGGCTACCATCCTCCTGTCACACCGACAGCAGGCGCCACCATCACGGAAGAGTGATGAACTCTGAGCTCAGACAGAGTCAATATGTGAGTTATTATTTTCTCCTCAGCACCCACAGAGCTGCCTAATAACAAGCAATCAGCTGAGCGCTTGATCAAGCATTTGTGGGTTTTTAATAACTCAAAATAATGACTGTTTTTCCAGCTAGAAAACACACGTCTCTCTCCTCCCTAGTGTTGTGTTGGTTGTGAATGTGTTGTTCGAACGAATGAATCTTTTCAGTGAACGAAGTGAACAGGATCACTTCATGAACTGATTCGTTCCTTTCTCAGTTCGGTTGAGCTCAGCTGATCATGCTGCTGCGACTCACTCAGAGAACTGTGAGGACGTGATTCTTGTTCACATACTGTGCTGACAGTGGCGCTGTGTCTCTCACTCAGGACAGAGGAGATGATTCACATTCAGTAACCGTACTGCTAAAATTAGCACTGTGTTGCTAACATCCGTGTAGCATCATGTTTAGTGATTTTACTGCACAGAGGACATTTTCACCATGTAGTAATTTTAGTGCATGTAAACCACTCAAAGCAGCACTGCCTTAATGATTGTGTACTATAGTCCCTGAACGCACCGTCCCTCAGTAAGTGAACATGAACCTCAGGGCTGAATCATGAACTGAATGACGGCTCGTTTGGCTGCTCATCAGTTCAGGGAGTTGGAGAGCACTGAACGATTCGGTCAACACATTTTTGAACGAATCATTTTAATGAACGGATTCTAGAGATTCAGTTCAGTAAAAAGTCCTGCTGTTCCCATCACTACTCCTCCCTCCATTGTTGTTTACGTTTGTGTCTCTGCGTGCTGTTACACCCATAGACAAAATACACGTAGACGCCTCATAGACTGACGCTGAGGTATCAGTGCAGCCGCCATCTTGGATGGGTCTCCAATACCCCCCCCCCCACACACACACACACACATTTATTTCTCCTGAGGAAGGTGTATCCACAACTACAATAATCATAACCTCCCTAATTTTTACTGGATTTTCACACGGTTACAAACAGCAGAGATTTAGTTATGACACAGGGCGCTGTCACAAAGATTATTTAAAATAAAATAAAAATCTTACTTGTGAAAGGTAATCCCCCACGATCTGGTAACAACACTGCGCCGGTTATTGCAACCATAAACTGCACAAAATACGGTCATAGTTGCTCGTTCTCCGTTGATTCTGATTGACTCTGGTGCTAGTCTACAGTGAGGAGACCCAACCAAGATGGCGGCAGGATTTCATTCTAGCACGCCGTGAGGCGTCTACGTATATTATGTCTGTGGTTACACCTCAGTGTCCTCGTGCTGAAAACGTGACTTGTCCACATGTGACATCACTCCCCGAGACGCAATAAGAAAAGAAAATATATATTTTACTGAGGAAAATTACAAAAATGTTTGTAGCGCACAGTGACTTGAATAAGTAACTTTAATCTGATTACTGGTTTGGAAATATTAACGTGTTAGATTACTTATTACTGAAAAAAGTGGTCAGATTAGAGTAACAGGTTACCAGCATCACTGATTGTGGAGCTTCAGTGCAACATGGAGCTTGAAAATGTAAAGAAAATAATGAAAACAGGAGAATTAACTTTGAGCAAGTTTGGAGGAAAGTTGGAGGTGTGGAACCATTTTAAACAAGTCGTGGGCAGCGACAACATGAGTGCATTACATGTGGCACATGTTGCATTAAACATTAAGATCATTCCAAACAGATTTCTGTTGTTCAAACAACACAGGATCGTAGCTGAGAACATCAGTTATAACAGCCCACGTATTTAAAAAATGTTGGATTTGAATTAAGAACAAAGTACAGGAGGTGCTTGTTTTTCCATCAGTTTGAAACCTGATTTTATATACTTAGTGATTTTTTTAATCTTTCAATTTTGGCTCAGTGGTGAATGACACATGTTTCTGTGGTGTGACAAACTCATAACACAAGTTTATTTCTGCTTTACACGGACTTTAAAAGATGGAAGAAACCTGAAGATAAAGATTATAAATAGTTTAGTTCCAACAGAGTCTGTGAGGGAGGAGCAGCTTCATCCTGCAGCTGCTGCGATCACATGATTCATGTTGGTTCAGTCGTCGTCTTCATGTACAAACTCACAGACACAACGACAACTGAGACATCTGTTAGTGGCTGAATGTCCGACACAACCTGAACGCAGCATTTCTCTAACGGGGCTGATTTCTGGGAAACCACGTGACCACGTGCTGCATTTATAAAGAGGCAAGCAGGAAGCTGATAACAGAAGAGAGACCAGCAGAGACCAGCAGCAGAGAGTCCAGCAGCAGAGAGTCCAGCTCCTCCTCAGTCATGTCCTGGTTCACACCTGGGTCACTGACGCTCCTCCTCACCTGTTCATGGATCGTGGCTGTGAGTGCAGGTAAGAGGCGTGTCTGTGTGTGTGTGTCTCTGTGCGTGTGTGTGATATGACGTCTGAGGTTCCAGGTGTTTACTGAGTGTTGACGTCAGTACTTGGAGCTGGTTTATGATGTGTGAGCTGAATGATCGTTAGAGAGAAATGTGACACACTTCCGGTCTCAGGGCGGTTCCTCTCATGAGCAGTGAGCAGCTCAGAGCCGCTCTGGGCTTCTCTCCCCTGAACCCGGACCGAACCGGCTGTCTTAAATGTGTCTGGATTCATCTCACCCGGTTTTGGTGTTGCTCATTAACCTGTCCAGTCGGTGATGTCATGTTGCTGTGTGGGGAGTGGGCGGCTGGCTGATCTCTGGTCTGTAACGGTTCCTCTGCTGCTGAGGAAGAAGGCGGAGCAGCTGTGGCTCAGGGGCAGAGCCAGCATCTTGTTATTAGAAGGTCGCTGGTTCCATTCCTCTGGCTGGCATATCGAAGTGTCCTTAGGCAAGATACTGAACCCCAAACTGCTCCTGATGTCGGCACCTTGCATGGTGGAGCTGAACGATATATATCGTCATCGTATCTATATCTAGATGTGAACATTCAAGATATTAATACAGAAGAAGAAACGATATAAACGATACAGATTCTCCCTCCCTCATCCTGCATGTGCAGCTCGGGCAGTCACAACAAACATCATTTTTACGATTGTCCTTGAATGCACCGCTAAGGCCAGCCAACTACAAACCTCATTTCATGTTTGTTGTTGATCGACAGCTGAAGCCAGCCAATGACAAACACGAGGGCGGGAGTGAGACACACACACAGTCACACACACACACACTCAGACACACACACACACACACACACACAGTGTTGCCAACTTGGCAACTTTCTCGCTACATTTAGAGACTTTTCAGACCCTCTGAGCGACTTTATATCTAAAAAGCAACTAGTGACAGATCTAGCGACTTCTTCAGATGATCAGGGGAAAGATGAGAAATATATTATATTATAATTCTCCTGCTCAGAGTGATCACAGTCCTCGGCTCCTCTGCAGCAGCACCGGGTCTCTCTCCTCCCCAGCGGCTGTGCAGGCGGCAGGCCGGTGTGTCGGAGCTCGCTGGGGCAGCAGGAGCGACACCGCGGCCGCTCGCTCTGTGGATCTGAGCCCGGATAGCTGCTGTTCACTCTGTTGATCCGTTAATTCTCTGACTTCTTTCTACATTCCACTGGTACTTTACCGATAACCTGAAGCTGCTGAGTCTCGATCTTCACTTTCACTCTTCTCTCCAGATCAGATGTCATCGTTCATCTTGTAAAGATGCACATAGTTCGTTTGATCTCCTCCCTTTACTGTTGTTACTTCTAATATAGTTGTCTCTGTGGTGAGTTTGTGATAATTTGGTGATGATTTCTCTATCAACCATTTGTATATGGCTTAAAATAATCTCTTTATTTTTCTGTAAAATGCTTGGTTTTCACCGAACCCACAGTCTTATTGTATCATATGGATATCAAGATATCTGGCATGAATATGGAGATGTTAGATCTTTTCCATATCGTTCAGACCTGCTGCATGTTGGCCACCACCATCAGTGTGTGAATCACTGAAAGTGTCTGATAAATGTGGGACAGTTTCACCTACTGGTGCTGGTGACAGAAATTCCATTATAGCCCATTATTATAACAATAGACAGTAACAATAGAAACACTATAAACTATATAATAAAAAGTTGAATTGTTTTCCACATATTAAAGACTTGATTTGTGGTGCTGCTGTCCAGCTGGGTGCCACAGAACATGTGCACTCAGATTTCTGCTGACAAGTCAGCCAACTTCCGGTTCAGTGCCGAGCTGACATGATGGGGATAAAATGTGATCAGGTGGCTCTTCTAGAAAAAATCAAACCTGTTTTATGTACAAAGCTCAAAATCTCAATCACACTGGCTCAGTGGGCTTAAAGATCTGTAGCGTGAACAACATCCTCAGTCCTCAGACCCTCGATCAGAGAGAGGAAACACACAGAAACAGTTAGAAACCTGACGAGGAGGCAAGTTTTGACAGTTAAACAAGTGATTTTCTGTGGTTTTGAGACTTTCATTACTGTTTTACAGACACGTGTTTCACAGGTGAGGTTCACCTGCCACACCCTGTTTATAATTACATTGTTTATATTTATACATATTATGTTTATATGATTCTATTTCTGCTCCAGCTCTTCTTCTTATATCAGTGTTTCCCACACATTAATTTATGTGTGGCACTCTGCCACAGTATCAACATTTGCTGCCACCTGTTGATCATGTTCTCTCACTCAAGACAGCAGCTGTCAGTGAATAGCAGGATGTTAAACACTTTGATACAGTGGGTCGCAGTATGATTTTTATTCTGCCGGTAAGACCAACAAAGAAGAGGAGGAGGACTCTCTAAAAGCAGTTAGCTTGAAAGCAACTTCCACTGCAAAGACGACAGCTCACCTCATTGTCGAGCTCAAGCCCCCACAAAGAGCACCAGGCCCTGAAGACAGTTTTAGTCATGGCCAAGTTGTGTAACTACATCGTCATGTGATGCACCTGGGACCTTCTGTCACAAGCTAACATTGTGAAAGAGCAGTGAAACAAAGCAAAAATGGTTCAGGATGGTTTGAGGAGCACAACAAGAGTTTGAGGTGTTGACTTGGCCTCCAAATTCCCCAGATCTCAGTCCAGTCAAGCATCTGTGGGATGTGCTGGTCTGATCCATGGAGGCCCACCTCACAACTTACAGGACTTAAAGGTTCTGCTGCTCACATCTTGGTACCAGATACCACAGCACACCTTCAGGGGTCTCGTGGAGTCCATGCCTCGACGGGTCAGAGCTGGTTTGGCACCAACAGGGGGACCAACACAATGTTAGGCAGGTGGCCATAATGTTCTGCCTGATCAGTGTATATATATATTTAGTTTAGAGTTTCAGTGTGATATTTAGTCTAAAGTCAGTGCAGCGGCTCCTCTGCAGACCTGCAGCTTGAAGCAGAGGTGTCAAACTCAGTGTGGCCCACATGGAGCCCAGCTGGACCTCAGGAGGCCAAACACAGAGAGAGGACAGCATGATAACTGATGGATCAACAACAACAGCACCTGATTCTTTTACTTTGAGTAATAAAAATGCATTCTGTTTACAATTACTGAACAGTCCACCTACAAACAGCTGAACAGCCTGTCTTATGAACAGCAGTGCCCCCATAAACAACAGAAAAAGTAATAATGCACAAAATAACTTTTTAGTAAACTGATCACAATATTATAACTGAAATGTGTTTATTTGGAAGAAATGTGTGATGTGATTGTCTTATTTATTATTTATCATTATTACACGGCTCTTCTTAATGCTGCAGAACGCTCCATTCACTTGAATGAACCTTCTCAATATTTCGTATCACTCAATCTTTGCTCCACATGTAGTCGGGTCACTTATCACTCAGCATATTCAGTCGCTAAGTGACGTCTGCTGATCTGCCGTCTACGTCATATCATAAAAACGTACTCCTAGGCCACTAGCATGGATGAGTTTCACATTAACTTGAATGTTTTTGGAAAATACAGTGATTTTGACTCTTGGCAAAAGACTGAGTTGTCGTCATCGGTCAAGAAAAGAGACAGAGAGGAGAGCAGTGAAGAGGGAGAAGTGAAACGGCGTCGGTTTGGCGAATTATATTTCTCTGCTGAAAAACACTGTGAACGGTGTAATATCTTCATTATTTCACAATAAAGGAGCCGGCTTTCTTCTCTGTAACCACTTTTATTACAAGCACAGGTAACATGCGACTAGTTCAGGAGGAAGGCAGCTTCATCATTGCACATAGGTCAAAACACTCAGGGTCATTATCATTACCCAGCGCCCCCTGCTGGGTCTGGAGTGTGGCGACTCCTCAGAAGTCACTTCACAACATCCCTCCCCTCTTAAATTGAAACTATAACTAGTTTACATTCACAACCATAACTGCAACAATCTGGTCCAAACAAACCCAAACCAACAGTTGTACAATTTTCAATATAAACATGTATATAATTTCAACTACACTCAATCTCTTCCTCCTTTTGGTTCTATATATGCTAACAAACAGAAATCCTGTTAACACTCATACATTCAAACATAAAAAGTTGTTCTTTCTTTTTTTAAATATCTGTGTGTTTATCATATCCACTCACTTAACAGAGTCCTTCATGTATGCTGGTGGTTTCCTGTTTCTCTGAGAACAGAACCAGTTCCTTGTTGTTGGAGAACCAACAGGTGCTCTCTTGCTCTGCTGGAGGCAAGTTTCTGTCCTCTTCTTGTATAGAACCTGTATCTTGTCCTGTTGTGTTTGACATTGGTCTCACACTCCTCCTCTGGCACCGGATCTGGACTCAGAGCTGAAGGCTCCAAGTCTGCTGAACAGCTGATCCACATGTCATCTGACCAGCTTTCCATCTCCTAGCAGCACCGTGTAGGAAACAGGTCCTGTGGTCTCATGGATCAGTCCTAGTATCCATTTTGGTCCATATCCATAGTTCTTTGTGTAGACGGGCTCTCCTGCCACGGAGTTGCGTTCTCTAGCATGTTTGTCATGAAATGCTTTTTGACTTGTTGGTTTTGCTTCCACCTTCTTTTTAAGATCTGGGTGTATGAGATCAAGTTTACATCTCAGTTTTCTTCCCGTCAGCATCTCAGAGGGTGACAGTCCCCTTGTTGCCTGTGGAGTGATATGATAGCTAAACAGTGCCATGTTTAACTTTGTCTCTGCAGTATCACTGCTACACCTTTTCATGAGCTAAATGAAAGTTTGCACGGCTCGTTCAGCTAAAAGATGGTTGATATGGTGCTGATGTCACATGTGTTCATTACTTGTCATGAACTCTCTGGTTTGTTCACTCACAAACACTGTGTGTTCATCTCTGGGAAGCCATGTGTGCTGAAACAGTTTCTAAGACAGTTTATTGTGGTTGCTGACGTGGATGAAGTGACTGTGTAGACCTCTAACCATTTTGAATAAACATCCACAATTACTAAGAACAGTTTCCCCATGAAAGGACCCTCATGGTCTGTGTGTTGACTTCTCCATGGGTTGTCAGGCCCCTCCCATGGGTGGAGTGGTGCCCAGGGAGGTGCCTCTCTGTGTTCCTGACATGTGCTGCATGCCTTCACCTTTCTCATGTCCATGTCCATGTTTGGTCAAGGCCAAGGAGCTTGTCCCTCGTGATGAGAGCTCCCCACAGCACACAGCCATCCTGCACACTCAGCTCATGTTGTCTCTGTTTATAAGGAATACAGTTACTGTCCAGACAGGCCATCCTCTGAGAACATACTCTTGGACTCTCAGGATCCTCAGATGTCCACTGCTGCAGCTGTTCTGATGTCGTCACAGGGCTCTGTTCTTGGTCCAGCATCAGCACCTGCTCCTCTGGTTCTGTATCCTTGGGTTCTCTGGCAGAGGAAGTTGACTGAGAGCACCATGGTCTTTACCTGCCCTGTAAAGTATGACATACTCACTGCTTGATTGTCACAGTTCTTCTGACTCTGTGAAGGCTTTTTCTTGCTCTTGCCCCCACGTCCATGGTTCATCTTTTCAGAGCAGCTTATGCACAGGTGCACTGCCAGCACAGTCGACACATGAGGCAGAAACTTAGTATAAAAGTTCAACAGCCCCTAATAAGCTTTAGGCTCAGTCACTGATGTGGTGGGGGATCATTCTGCACTGCTTTCACTGGCAGTGGATGCAACCCTGTCCTGTCCACTTAGTGTCCCCAGAGTTTCACTTCAGTCTCATGAACTGGCACTTACTCCTTTTCAGGTGTAGTCCGGCATTTTGCAGTCGTTGCAGCACTTGTAGCACTGCTACAGAGCCGGTCACCGTGACGACCGTCTGCTCATACTGCACATGAGTCGAACTGCTTCTATAATCAGTCTCAGTATCCTTGTTTGTGCTAAAAATGAATCAATAAATCCCAGATACAGTGGATCTACAAACTGGACTGCAGCGTGGATGAACTTGACCACAAGGCTGATCACAGCTGATGTGATCTGATCAGCTGATGTGATCGATCAGCTGACATGATCTGATCAGCTGACGTGATCCGATCAGCTGACGTGATCGATCAGCTGACGTGATCTGATCAGCTGACGTGATCTGATCAGCTGACGTGATTGATCAGCTGATGTGATTGATCAGCTGATGTGATCCGATCACCTCCAGCTGACCTCAGACCAGCTCACACACCTGTTTCAGTCTGTGTTGCTTCACACAGTGACTGTGATCCAATCAGATCAATCAGTGATGATCAATAAAGAGTCACTCTGACTGTATAGAAATGTGACGTGTATAATTCATCAGGTGAGTTAAAGATTTAAGATTGAAAGTTTCTCCATCAATGATCCGACTGTTTGTGTTTATCTGACGGAGTCAAACTGCTGCAGCAGAGTAAAGAAGTCATCAGTCATCAGTCGTATTACAGGAGTTCTACCTGCTCACAGTGTTTACACCTGACCAACAGGTGTGTTAAAGGGCCAGCACGTATATTATTACTGTCACTAACTTGTACCACTGTCTGGTGTCTGGATATGAAAGCTGCGCTGTGATTGGCTGAGTGGATGTGAGGAAGTTGAAGCAGCTTGATGTTTCACAGTGTCAACAGATGTTCTGAGTGATGAGTGGACGTCTCCAGGTGATATCAGGGTTCCTGTCTGTCCTCTGCTGTCCTTCACTGATCTAACAGCTGATCCTCTCTACATCTGTTGCTTTATAGAGCCTGAGGTGATAGTGGAACAAGTGGGACAGGATGCAGGTCTGCCGTGTCACACTGATGTCATCAACATCACAGCTGTAGAGTGGACCAGATCTGACCTGGTGGATCCAAACTACGTCCTCCTTCACAGAGATGGACGATCAGATCCAACCTACCAGGACTCATCATTTACAGGTCGAGTGCAGCTGGTGGACGGTGAGCTGAAGACTGGAGACGTTTCAATGATCCTGAAGGACGTGAAGAGAGAAGACAGCGGAACTTATGAGTGTCGAGTTATAACAGCTGGAGCTGAATCTAAGCCAATTAGCAGAGTCAAGCTGCTGGTGACAGGTGAGTGTGTGTAGATCAGTGTGTGTGTGTGTTCCTGACAGTCAAACATAGAAACATCCAGACTGATGTTCACTGTCACCTCCAGAGGACCAGAACTGAACCTTCTCTCCTGTGTGTTGTCCTGGTTGGTTCTGGTCTGTTGGACTTTTTCTTCTCAGCAAATCTAAAAGACAAAGAGCCAAGAAACCAGAACCGTCTGCTGCAGAAGAAACAGGAGGTGATAATCTCAGCTGATATGATCCGATCAGCTGATGTGATCGATCAGCTGATGTCTCACAGTCTCTTTACAGGACGTGTCTCAACATGTCTGCTGATCGTTCTCTCTGTGACAGTGAGCTCAGGTAGAACTCAGGGACCAGGTGTATAAATCATCCACTGTGTTTTATAAAGACAGAAAGTCGTCGCCTCCAGCTGACCTCAGACCAGCTCACACAGGTGTTTCTCCAGATAGCTGCAGGTGAGATGAGGAAGTGGACGTGAACTCTAAGATGACAGACGTCACTTCAGAGTTACAGTTGGTTAGAGACGGTTGTTTTCCAGTCTCAGAGCTCTAAATGGCCTCAGCCGAGCGTCACAGTGGTGCATAGTGAAACTGCACTGAGGGGAACAAGGACCCACATACACATGGAGGTTCAGGGGATTCACTTCCATTTACGGATCATTGTTGGAGTGGAACTGAAGCTGGGTCGAGAAGTCAAGGAGACAGAAACCTGCTCTTTATTTCAGTCAGAATGAAAATTAATCAGCCAGTGATGAAATAAACCAGTTTCCTCAGGTTCTGTTCTTCAGTTCTCTGTTCTGATACTCTGAACCTCCTCTCCTCTACATGTGTCTGATTACTTTAGTTACTCGTCACTCTGCAGGTTCAGATTCTGTTTATAGGCTGTCAGCTGTGACGTGTGACCAATCAGATGGTGTTGTGGGCGGGACACTGTGTGACAGGAAGCTGCATCAGAGACGAAGCAGAAACATTTTACATGAATCAGTTTGATCAGCAGTCAGACAGAAACATCAGCTCAGTGTTTCTCTCACTGCTGCAGGAACCAGAACCAAGAAAAGACCAACTGGACAGAAGTGAAGACGGAAATAATCAGAGAACAAATCAAATGCTGTCAGACTCAAATCATAATAAAGCAAACATCCGGAATAATCAAACTCATACTGACTTGTCATCAGCAAAAATATAAACCAAACAAACAACTCAACAACGATCTCTGCAGCCGGTCCTGTGATTGGCTAAGTTGTGACAACTGCTAATAGTTCTGCAGGACCCAGAAGTTGACAACCAGATGCAGAAAGGTTAAAGAAATGTAGTGACAGATGGTCAGGTCATAGTGGAGGGAGGTCTGGACAGGTTGTCCTGCTGAGGTACAGAGTGCAGCTCAGGTAGTCACACTCAGAGTTCACAGCTTTCTATCTCGCAGAAGTCCCAGGTCGGCGTCACAGGAAGCAGCGTCTAACATGTGATTTACTGGAAACAGCTCAAAGTGAAAGTTGAGTTCAGTCCTGGAGTCAGTGGACGGTCAGCAGCAGCAAAGTGACGACTGGCTGTGAACTGATGTCCTCCATGTGTTTCTGAAGTGAAGCTCAGTAAAGAGACTTTGTGCTTGTTGTAGTTGTGACAGGAAGATGAAGATGTTTGTGGTGTTTGTGATCCTCGTGCACGGTAAGATAACCTTCCTCCCTCTGATCTGATCGTCACCTCGGTCCAACGTCACGTCTTTAATGTGGATCTGTGTCATCTTCACTTCATCAGTGTGTTTCAGCTGCAGGACCATGTTTTCTTCACAGAAACACATGAAGAACAGATTAAAGGCAGCAGATGTTCACTGTGTCTTTAAACCCTGATGAATGTAGAAGACTGTACAGTCACACTGTCCTCACTTCTGTTCTTCAGGATTAGATCCCTGCAGCTCGCTCACATTCTGATGGCTTCTGTTCACAGACGTAATAATGATGCTTTGCTGACAGCAGCGTCACATGTGGATGGAAATGTTGGCCTTCATTCACACAGAGTCTGAGTTGAGCTTTAGCAGCACAGTTTACAGGCTGCACACACTGCAGAGGACCACATTCACTCATGACATGAAATAAGGCTGCTGTCATTGACCCTCTCTGTCTGTGTCACCTCACAGTTTCCCAGCATGCCTCAGCTGTGGAGGTGTATGACTGGGACCTGTTTGTCCAGCTGCCCTGTGACTTTCCCACTGATGGACTGGCTGAGCCCTCAGTGGTGTGGAACCGCTACGATCTCAATCCTTCAACCGTCCACCAGCGTCAGCAGGAAGGTGACGAACTTAAAGACCAAAACCAGCTTTACAGCAGCCGAACATCCATGAAGACTGACGCTCTGGAAACTGGAGACCTCAGCCTCCATCTGACAAAACTCCACCTCTCTGACAGCGGCTCCTACACCTGCACCGTCAGATGGTTCAGTAGGGGGAGACAGAGAGAACTGCAAGTGACGGACGTACATCTGCAGGTCAAAGGTCAGCAACTAACCCTAAAACCTCCTGTAGATACAGATCAGAGGTCAGAGGTCAGAGGTCATGTTCTTTATGTTTCTGGTTCCCACAGAACGATTCCCATCCTGGGCCAAAGCTCTCCTGGTTCTCCTGGTTCTCCTGGTTCTCCTGGTTCTTGGACTTCTTGTTTCTGCAGCTCTTTTAGTACATTTTAGGCAGTATTTCATGTCAGGTATGTCACTGCTACTACACTACCCATCATGCACCTGGGCAGCATCTTTACTCTGGTAGCTCCCTGACTGTTGAGACAGACTGTCAACAGTGAGGTCTGGGACTATAAGAGAAGGATGAGACAGTGAGGTCATGTTACCATCACAGTTCCTGCTGCTGTCTGTTCAGCTGATGTTGTGGTTTGTTGTCTCTCAGTCTACCAGGTGGAGGTGGAGGAGGGGGCGGAGTCTGTCCAGCTGCCCTGCAAAACCATAGTTTGCCTGTGGAAAGTCGCTACAGTGGTGTGGAGGGACGGAGGTGAGAGGAAGGTCCATGTGTATCCGAACGGTTCTGACCAGCCTGAAGAACAGGACAGATGTTACAGAGGTCGAACAGAGATGAAGAGAAACCTGCTGGAACCTGGAGACCTCAGTCTGACCCTGAAACACCCCACAGACTGGGACAGAGACACCTACACCTGCACCGTCTACAACAGGGAGGGACGCAAACTGATGGAGAAACAAGTGGTGCTGAAGTTCAAAGGTCAGTACTGTAGATACAGGTCAGTACTGTTGATTCAGGTCAGTACTGTTGATACAGGTCAGAGGTCAGATTGACATCAATCAGCTGATTGATTTCCAATCAGAGTCGACAGTATTGATCTGAATGTGATGTTTTTATTTGATCCAGAAGAAAGTTGAAGGAACGAGCTGAAAGAAACAACAAATCTTTTCATCACTGAGAACAAAGAAATGCAGCTTTAATAGTTTGTATCAGTTATTGATTGATGATCAGTTCTCAGCTGAGTCAACAAATCTTCACTTCCTGTTGAAGGAGTTGATCAAAGAAAATGTTAAATTTGACGTCCAGAAATGTGAAAGTGACAAAGAGAAGCAACAAGCAGCAGTTGAACACTGAGATGAGACATTACTGTGAAGACCACAGGGACAAAACATCACAACACCATCAGGACTCTGATCATGTCCAACACCTGGAAAACCTGCTTTTACTTCCTGTGGTTCTGTCCCCTGTTACCTGCTGGTCTCACCTGGTTCTGTCCTTCAGCTTTCTCTGCTACTTTGGAATCAGTCAATAAAGTTATTCAAAACTGCTGCTGCTGTCTGAACAGCTGATGTTGTGCTTTGTTTCCTCTCAGTCTGTCAGGTGGAGGTGGAGGAGGGGGCGGAGTCTGTCCAGCTGCCCTTCAGAACTACACCTGACCTGCCTGAGGACGCTACAGTGAAGTGGTACTGCTCATACAGGACAGTCCACCTGTATGAGAACAGATCTGACCAGCCTGACAAACAGCACCAGGTTTACAAAAACCGAACAGAGATGAAGAAAGACCTGCTGAAGACTGGAGACCTCAGTCTGACCCTGAAACACCCCAAAGAGACAGACGCAGGAAGATACTGGTGTGGAGTCTACAGCAAGGATGGAGACGAGCTGAGATCAAAATCAGTGGAGCTCAAAGTCAAAGGTCAGTATGAAGATACAGAACAGAGATCTGTGTGTCTGTCTCTGATTGGTTGCTTGTCTCTGATTGGCTGCTTGTCTCTGATTGGCTGCTTGTCTCTGGTTGGCTGCTTGTCTCTGACTGGTTGCTTGTCTCTGATTGGCTGCTTGTCTCTGGTTGGCTGCTTGTCTCTGATTGGCTGCTTGTCTCAGTCTAACTGTCCTCTGTCTCCTCTGCAGGGAACATCAGGAACAGAAGCAGCTCCACTGATCTGACTCCTCTGATGGCTGATCAATCTGTTTGATTGGTCTGTTGGTCAATCTTTGATTATTGATCTGATGAGACTTTGGATCAGAGACTAAATGGAGGTGAAGGAGCTGATGGAGGACGGATGAAGACAGGAGGACGCTTCATCAGCTTCTCCTTCACTCTGACTCTCACACACAGTCTACACACTCACTATTGATGACTGTTGATCAGTGATGTCAGAGTGATGTCAGAGTGATGTCACATGGTGGTTTAGATCCTTTGAACTCTGACAGTAAAGTGTAAATACATTTATTATTGGAAGAACAGACGTCTGGTTCGTCTTTCGTTGGACTCCAGAGTGTTTACTGTCTGCTGACAGCCTTCCTGTCCTGGACACTGATGAACACTGACTGACTGAATAAATGAGTTCTCGGTGGTGAGATCATTAAATGTCCAGTTTCACATGATCTCTTTGTGTCGATGACAATATTGAAAACGTCTCGATTCTACAGCTCAGATTGTTCCACCACCAACTCTGACAGGATACAAGGTCACAAGATCAGTGATCACATCTACTGACTGAACACAGCGAGACAGGTGTTCACACATCGTCATCGTACATGAAGATCCTTCAGATTCTTCCTCTGACCCTCATTTCTTACATGAACTGTGATCACTAACAGCAGTTTAGCTCGGTTGGTAGAGTCCATGTGCAGAGGCTTCGTCCTCAGGTTCAACTCTCATCCTGGGGCCCTTTGCTGCGTGTCACCCTCCTCATCCTGTTTCCTGTCTGATCTTCAGCTGAACTATCAATAAAACCTTACAGAGTTGGACCGGTCTGAAATCAGTCCGCCCACGAGACACATCGGTCCAATCAGGTGCAGCCAGGTAGTTGTTGGGGGTGGAGCCTGTGTTTGTTTTCTCTTCCTAAACCTCACCTGTGGACCTGTACCGTCAGGATGGGGGGCGTGGCCTCCTGACCTCACAGTGTGTGACCAGGGAGACCAGTGTGTAAAACTCTTGCTCCAGATTGAGACGCCGTGTAAATATAATGCAAAAATATGCAACTTATTCATATTGTGTTTTTATAAAGTTACACGATCACAGCAGCATGTTTCTAACAAGTTGGTACTGGGGCAAGAAAAGACTGGGACAGTTGTGGGATGTTATAAAACATCTGGAAGGTTTGGAAACCAGCAGCTGTGATGGTCCGGCTGCGTGTTAGAGCCCGTTGCATGATGGGTAACACAGAGGTGAAGCACCATGACTGAGTGTCATCAGAGAAGATGTGGTGCTGCTCAGTGGTGAACCTGCTCCAGGACCAACTGTACAGGAACATGCTGCAACATCTCATTCAGACTGAATTTGTATTCACAAATAAATAAAGTTTGTCAGCTTGAGCACTAAACTTCTTGTTTTTTGATTGAATACATGTTGAAAATGATTCACAGGTTTGTTATAACAAAGAAAACCATGTTTAGAGCAGGAAGTTCCTGTCGTCTATCAGTCTGTAGCTCTCTGACACAGTTCACAGCTGTATGGTTTCTCTGCAGTCTGACTGCGTGTCGTCACAGATCCGTGTTCTTGCTTCGGTTCCCCTCAGGACTCAGGACTGGAAAACCTTTGACCTCCTGCTACAAACAGTCTGATGTCGGGACGCAACACGTCTGAACTCCTGACGTCACGATGGCAGCACCACCGAGGAGGAGAGGATGTGTGAGGACGACGGTTCTGACTTGTTCTTCTAAACTCTTTTAAAGTCTGCCATGTTCACAGAGCTCCACTTCTTGACTGGCACGTCAGAAACAGTCCAGATCTCAACCTGCAGTCACTGGTTCTGTTACTGACACAGAACATTCTCAGTCCCACGAGAGGTCAAAGACGGTACCGACCCAGTTCTACAGCCTTGTTTGCTGAGGAGCCCATCATCTCTGTTTCAACCCGTCTGTCACTGCTGATCATCTGATCAATCACACTGATTGGGTTTCACTTAATGGATCAAAGGAAAACTGTACATGGACTCATCAACAATATTAATTTTAATATTTAACGACAGTATTAATAAGAGGTCAGTAAATTTATCTCACAGTATAAACAGGACGTGAAATAAAACGCAGGCTGTCGTTAAAAGACGTTCGGCTCTCCAGGTCCAACGTCTCAAAACTAACTTCAGACTGGAACACAGGATAAGCCCCGCCCCTTAGTTACTGTTGCTATGGCCAGGTGTGACGACACAAACACTCAGTGACGTCTTCACCTGTGTGGAAACATGAAAACTGATCCCTGATTTAAAAATAATTTTCCAATGGTTCCATAATAATTTTATCTTATAATAATTATAATAAACAACTTTTAATCTCATGATTTCTTTTATAGCTACGTGTCTTCCATACAGCTCTCTCAGTAACAGACTGATGCCTCCTCATGCAGAAAGACTCAAACACAAGACATTTTGTTTTTCCTCAGTTAGTTTTGTAAACTCACAGCGTCACTTTGACTTTTCTTTCTTTGTAAAGTTTTCAGAGAACCAACATGTTTTTTTTCACACCTGATAAAAGATGAGCTGAAGAAAATATAACAACTATTACAAGTATAATAATAATGTTGTTCAGGAATCAGAGCGCAGAAACATCTTTTTGTTTTTCACGTGATGAGAGGAAACAAACCACAGAGACAAATAGCAAACAGCTGATTTATTCATCTGACTTGTAGAATGATGGATTTCACTTGAAAGATTTTGAAGTGTAGAACAATTAAATACCAACTCATGCAAAGCTTCACTGCAACAGCCGAAGAAGAAGAAATGAAAACTCAGCTCGTCATGAAGCTCGCGCCCTGACGTGGACGCTGTGGTTGCCATGACAACAGACTTGTTCAGCCTCTGCTGAACAAAAAGCAGTTTGGAACCAGGACTCGTGTTGGAGCTCGATGACACTCAGCAAAGATGTCGCACATTAAAATACAGTGTGGAGGAAACCCCCGTCTGACCTGTGACATCATCAGCACAGATGTGACATCAGAGTGACATCACAGCCCTGGTGAGCAGTATAAATTCGATCAATAACACCTCGGGCTCCTCATTTGTGATGTGGTTGATTTATTAAGAATTTATGTTGTTGATTAAAATATAACTGAGTGCAGTTTTCTCCATTGTGAATTAGCAGTTAGCTTCTGTTAGCATTGTGCTCATGGACGTACAGACAACCGTCACTGGATCAACATGAAGATTCTTAAAGTCAAACTCTCGCAGAAATGCAACCTCAGCTGTTTCTGTGAGTGTATCTGAGTCAAACCTTCATGTAAAAGCAGAATTACGATCAAAGAGGAACTTTTAAGATGGACCGTGTTTTTGTTTTCAGGTCAAACTCATTTTCAGTGGAGTGCATGGGGCACTTTTACAATAACATGAAAATCTGTATATTTAAAACAGTAAGAAGTCTGGACACAACATGAAACTGTGCTGGTAGCATCACCAGGGTCTCTGCACATCAACACCAGCACTGACAACATGGTTTGTGTTTCTGAACAGCTCATGTTAGCAGCAGCTTGTTCCGCTCGCCGCCGTCCTGCCAGTGGAGAAGAGTCGACCTCAGAATGAGACGTAACCTGGAGGACAGTTCAGGTGGAACAATCCTGAAGCTTAGTTCCATATAAATGTGGATCATTTGATTTGAAGTTGAAAAAGGAGCCTCATATAAGAAACAAGACTAAAATCAAAAGCTGGAAAAGTCACGTGAGCTCTCGTGTGTGTTGCTGGAAGAAAGTAAATACAGTAAATCTTAAAAGTGGCTTTTTCATCATAATTTTGCTTTTACATGAAGGTTTATACATTCACAAAAAAGTCTAGGTTGCATTTTGGTGATTTCCACTTTAAGGGAGCTCTGAATGAACTTCTTCTCGTGATTTAAGTGGATTTCTTGACATTTATTCTGAAAGGACTTGAGAGATGATGACATCATGGAGAAGTTTCAGTCACAATGAATCTAAAAATGTGTGTTTGACATCCGAGTGTTGACGTTTCACTCAGCTGAGGCTCATCAATCATGGAACTCAGCTTCTGATCGATTAGTTTGGTCTGTCAGAGGTCAGAGGGGGTTCCTTAAGACTCGACCTCTCTCACACACACACACACACACACACACACACACTTCATGCTGTAATAAATAAAAACATCCATAGCATCTATAAAGTCCAACATTAGAATATATATATTTATATGTTTATATCTGTGGTTGTGTTTAAATATAAGTAGCTTTGTTATAATCATGTACAGGTTGAAGTTCACAGGACTCCAGATGAAGAACACTAAACATGACGCAGGCCTCCGATTTCCTTTTGTTCAGCCGACCCTCAAACGCACCACCCCGTTCGCTCTGAGCAGTGCATTATGGGTAGGAGGTGACAGACAGATGTTCTGGGGCTCGTCTGGCCCCCAGCTGAGCCTCCTGGGAGAGATCGGTCGAGACTTTCTCAGCCCGCGTCCTCGTCATCAGTCCAGTCTGAACGAGGATTCACCAAAACACCTCCGACTGTGAGCTCACCTGGAGGTTCCACCTCCCACAGGTGCTCTCAAGTCACCAGGTGAAGAGCTGGAAATTCTTCAGGTGAGATCAGAAAGATGTGCTGGATTTACTCCAATAACAGTGAAGCAACAAACTGAGGAAGGAAACGCCTGTAAGACTGAGCAGAGGGCAGCGTGACGCTCGTAATCAAGCTGTTT